>NC_056737.1:1277769746-1278029746 GCF_019279795.1 Protopterus annectens
AGATAAACTAACCCCTCACCTAAACACACTATTCAAACTCAGCCTCTCCACAGGCTACGTGTCCACAGAGTGGCACACATCAATGGTTATTATGCTCCACAAAGGTGGAGCCACAACAGACCCTGGGAACTATCTCCCTATAAGCCTGAGTAGCTTGGCCTGCAAAGCTATGGAAAGCATCATCATGGATCTCATTAACAGAGACATTGGGAACCTCCAAACACTGGACCCTACCCAGTTTGGCTTTGTTAAGGGCAGATCATGCCTCCCAAACCTAGTGGACTTCTTTGAGACAGTTATCAAGGCTATAGATGAGGGAAAGATGGTCCGCACAGCCTACCTAGCCCACGGAAAGGCCTTCGACACCATTCCCCATTTTGGTATTATAGACAAGCTCACTAGCCTGAACATAAACCCCTATGTCATGAGATGGGTTGCCAACTGGCTCAGAACCCACATGGTAAGAGTTGCAGGAGCTAGGTTTAACTCTAAACTGGTTACAAGTGACATTCCCCAGGGTTCAGTCCTAGGACCCCTCCTGTTCGACATATACTTCTCAGAGGTACAGGCAAACACAGGAGGTCTATGGCTGACCAAGTTTGCAGAAGACTGCAAACTTGGGGCTATAATTGACTCTCCATCTGACACAGACATCCTCCTAAAGGGACTCACTGAGACAGATATCTGGTGTCAAAACCATGGCCTCAAGCTAAATGCCAAAAAATGCATAGTCATCCCCTTTGGAAAAAACAAAGTACCCACAAACTACCACATAGGTGGTAGCCCCCTAAATATGGAAGATGTAATAAGGGATCTGGGGACCAAGTAGATAGTAATCTCTCCTTTGAAACTCACATTGCCAAAGTGGTTAGAAAATCCTTCTATGTGGCTCACCTAATCACAAAAGGGTTTGCATCCAGATCAAAAGAGGTCATTGTGCCCCTCTACACATCACTCATCAGACCCATCATAGACTACAACACCCCATTTGGGGTGTACCTTACAAGACACCTGCAACAGCTGGAAAGACCACAAAAGTACGTCACCAAGAGAATCACTGGCCTCAAACAGATGCCCTATGCAGCTCGACTGAAGAAACTCCAGTTGTACTCGGTTGCATACCGCCTACTCAGAGGTGATCTATGCCTTACATACTAGGTCATGTCCGACCCAGACTTGATGGACATGCTCTACCTAAAGAAAACCATATCCCCTTGAGCCACACGCTATAGCAATCTAAACCTCACCACGGCAATAAATAGGACATGCTGGAGGGATAGATTCCTGTCCCAGAGACTTCCCCATGCTCTGGAACAAGATTTCAATCTACATTAGACAGAGCTCCTCACTAACACTCTTCAAGAGAAGCCTTGATGAGTGGATGGGAAATAGAAAGTTTACTCCAGGGATCACTTCAATGGCTGTGCTGGACAGAGGCACAGGGAATTAATCTAAGGGGGCAGTAAAGGCCAAAACAATTCTGGCTAGGCTTACAAATGCCTTTGGGCAGATAGCCTATCACCTACCTATGAACCTATGTTATTTCTTCTCTATCTTCCTATACATTGTTTAATTTTTAATGCATTCCCTTCTGCCATACCACCTTCTCTTTCAATATCTTCTGTAGTAGTATTTTTACTGATTGCCCTTCTTCTTCATTTACTCTTCTCTTTATAGGCTAGTCCAACCATCAGTGTCCAACTCTTTGCATTTTCTACAAACAGGCTTATAGTTTTTTTTTTGCTATATGTCCCCCTCTGTCTCTCCACTTTGGCCATACCTACATTTGTTGCAACCTTTTCCTAATTGATTTTTTACCCATACAAAAAAAAACATGCTTTTGATTGGCCCAGTATCAAATCTTTTCTTACAATTCACAACTATTCTATTTGAATATGTTGAATTTTTCTATCCATAATATCCATTTTTACCTACAATGCCAACCCCCAGGCCATGTATTTATTTCATCACATATATATTTAACTTTATATACTTTAGTATATAGTGAAAAAAGCAGCTTTACCTCAAGCTCATCCATATCTGAATATCTAAACTGCACATTTATTTTCTTTTTCACTTGTAGTTCCAAGCTCTGAAATAGTCTTTCCATGGTGATACTATATTTCCTTTTTCAGTCTAAGTCATAACTTTTTCAAGCAAATTAAAGCTTTCTAATTTCACTTCAGAAATCTGTTCAGCTCCCAAATGAATTAAAGCTTTTATGCCGATAATGTCAAGCATTAGTGGAAAAAATAATGCTATCCATATTGTCATAGCTGCTGTCATTGCCATGTTTACTTTTTATTGTTACCACTGGTCATTTTCTCTGTGTCTGTCCCCTCTCAGTTCCTTCCTCCACTCTTCCTTGCTTTGCTACATCTGCATAACATCTTCTTTCATCTTACAAAAACCCTGTTGCAGAGGTAAACCTGGCTGCTCAACCAGCAGTGAGTACCTCTCAGTTTCTTCTTTCTGTAATAATCTTTCCACCATGTCACCCCATCATCATTCCTTACTTTCTTTTGGCTCTGCCTGGCTGATCAACTCTACCACCATTAGTGCCTCCAGTCCTCCAATTTCCAACGCTGTAAGAGAGATTTTATTCCCTTCCTACAGTATGTTTGCTCCTGTTATTCCCTGCATCTTTGCTGCACGCCCTTCCATTTTGTAATTCCTGGAACTACAGTATCAGCCTTCTAGTGCCATCTAGCACCTTGCGAAACTGCTTCACATCATCCTATCCTCAGAGTAGGGAAAGTTCCTGGGTTTCTGGAGCAAATTTCCCCTAGTCGGTATGAATACCACTTCTTGTAACCCCTATAGAGGCCACTGGTATAGTAGTGGGACTAACCTGGTCAACAAAGCATGCATGCATAAAGAAATAAAAGCATAGGTTGTGCAACTGTGCTAATCTTTAACTCTCATTCTCCTAGACTTCCTGCCACTCACTTCTCTTTCTTATAGTTCCATAGGTGGATAGCAGATTTGCTATCCAAGGACCATTAAAGAGTAAAGCCCAGATTCCTACCCCTGTCTCGTTAAATGACTTGCCTAACTTCCACAATAAAGAAACAAGGCTTGTGGAATTTTAAACCTTGTAGCAAAGGAACAGCTCACAGCCTTAACCTTCTATGTCAGTTGCCTGACTCAGTCATTAGATTTTAATCACTAAGTATTAGTAAGTTATTTATTTAAAATATAATTCTCTGTATGCAAGTACTGTGGGTGACAATATCAGTATATTTTTTCTTATGCTACACAGGCTTAAATTCACATAACTGACCCACCTGAATGAACTTTGATAACTAATTCCATTTTATGTTTATAGGTTCATAGGTTCATAGGTAGGTACTAGGCTATTGGCCCTAGGGCCTATATAAGGCTAGCCAAATGGTACCCTGGCTTTTGCCACTCAAGAAAATTATTTTCCTGTGCCCTTGTCAAGCAGAGCCACAGAAGTGATCCCTGGGGTGAATTTCCTATCTCCCATCCAATCATCAAGATTTTTCTTGAAGAGTGCTAATGAGGAGCTTTGTTTGATACAGACAGGTAGTTTGTTCCAGAGTATGGGAGGTCTCTGGACAGGAATCTATCCCTCCAGCATGTTCTGTTTATCATGGTGACAAGGTTTAGGTCCCTAGAGCATGTAGCTTGGAGGGAATGGGATTGCTTTAAGTGGAGCATGTCCAAAAGCTCTGGGTTTGACATAGCTTTGTATGTTATGCAGAGATCGCCTCTGAGTATGTGATATGCAACAGAGTAAAGCTGGAGTTTTTTGAGATGGTCTGCATAGGGCATCTGTTTGAGGCAGGTAATCATCTTTGTGAGGTATTTCTGTGACCTTTCCAGTAGTTGTAGATGTCTAAATACCAAAAGGGGTGTTGTACTCTATAATGGGTCTAATGAGTGATGAGTAGAGGGGAACAATGACCTCTTTTTCCTGGATGAGAAACCTTTTGTAATGAGGTGTGCCATGTAGAAGGATTTCCTGACTACTGTGGCGATTTGATTATCAAAGGAGAGACTACTGTCCACCTGTGTCCCAAGGTCTCTTATCACACTTTCAGTGTTAAGTAGACTATCGCCTATGTGGTAGCTCATGGGTACAGAGTTTTTACCAAAAGGGATGACAATGCACTTTTTGACATTGAGCTTGAGGCCATGGCTTTGACACCAGGCATCTGTCTTAGTGAGGCCCTTTTGTTGGATGTCCACATTGTTAGGAGTTTTGATTATGGCTCCTAGTTTGCAGTCATCTGCAAACTTTATTAGCCAAAGACCTTCTGTGTTAGCCTGTACTTCAGAAAAGTAGATACCAAACAGGAGATGACCCAGGACTGAACCCTGTGGTACTCCACTTGTCACTGGTCTGAAGTTGGATTTAGAGTCTGCTACTTTCACAGTGTGGGTTCTGTCAGTGAGCCAGTTGGCAATCTATCTTGTGACATAGGGATTTATACCAGGTTTAGTGAGTTTATCTATAATTCCAGAGTGGGGGATGATGTTGAAAGCCTTGATGAGATCTAGATAGGCTATGTGAACCACCTTACCCTCATCTACGGCTTTGTTGACCACTTCAGAGAAGTCTATCAGGTTTAGGAGACGTGATCTGCTGTTTACAAACTTGAACTGGGTAGGGTTCAGAGTTTGGAGATTACCAATGTCATTGATTATAAGTTCCATGATGAGATGTTCCATAGCCTTGCAAAACAGGCTCCCCAGGCTAATGGGGTGGTAGTTCCTGGGGTCCGTGGTGGTTCCCTTTTGTAGAGTGGGATAACTGTTGCTGTGCACCATTCAGTGGGCACAAAGCCTGAGGTGAGGCTATGACTGAACATGGTACTTAGGTGGGGTGCCAGTTCATTCTGTAGTTCATGTAGAACACAGCCTGGGATGTTGTCAGGTCCCATGGATGCTGTGTTCTTGGCTTTGGATAGTGTGTTTTTTACGTGTGCAGCCATGATTACAAGAACCTTGCATTCTTCCAGTACAGAGATGGGCCCTTTAGGGGGTGAGAGAGGGGTAAAGTTAGCACTAAACCTATCTGCCAGAATGTTGGCAATATCAGTTGGTTCTGTATATTTAGTGCCATTGTGCTGTATCTCAGAGCAGACCTGAGTGTTTCCATTGAGATTCTTGGCATAACTATCGAATGCTTCGTGGTTGTCTTTAGAATCAGTGGCGATTTTGTTTTCGTAACTAGCTTTGGAGGATTTTATGAGGGATCTCAGCTTCTTACTGAGGCTGACCACGGAGTTCCTCCAATCATGGGATTTTACTCTTTTTTGCAACAGTTTCTTTCTTCTGTTGTAGAGTTTGTTTATGGCAGGGGACCACCAGATTTGCTTCCTTTTTTCTAGGATAGCGTCTTGGTTCCATTAGGGATTGCATGATCCATGCACTTGTGTAAGTGCTTATAAAGTGCTGATGTATAGGATTCTGCAGTCGTACCTCTATTGTCCATCAGCATCGGTGTTGTGAAGTTTGCCACTTCTGTCTTAAGAAGCGTGAAGTTGTCTTTGGAGAAATTATTTACGGTGATTTCCCTAA
This sequence comes from Protopterus annectens, assembly GCF_019279795.1. Classification (NCBI taxonomy): domain Eukaryota; kingdom Metazoa; phylum Chordata; order Ceratodontiformes; family Protopteridae; genus Protopterus; species Protopterus annectens. Next base: position 1,277,775,297 of record NC_056737.1, read on the forward strand.
TGGGGGGTGGGTTGTAGATATCTATGGTGATTAGCTTGTTGCCGGATCTGACCAATGAGGAATTGACCTCTGGTGTGGAAAATCAGTTGCCCATGTTGGTAATGACCAGGTCTAGCTTATTGCTGCCCCTGGTGGGGTGTGGATAAGTTGATCCAAGACATTAGAATTTATGAATTCCAGAAAACATTGAGCACAAGAGTTGGTACATGAGTAGTTTTCCCAGTTAATAGTGGGGTAGTTGAAATTGCCCATTATTAGGGTATTAGGTTGTACCATAATATTTTACAGTGTATCAAGAAATGAGGAGTGAGAATCCTGGGGAATGGTGGGGGATCTGTAGCAAGCTACAATTTGGATTGTGGCCTTGCCCAGAGTTAGTTGCACTTGGATAGTCCCAGATGCATTATGCTGAGCAACTAGCCTGGAGGTGTGGATAGCCTTAAGGAATATGGACACGCCTATGTCTTTAGTGTTTCAGTCCAGGTTAGGTGGCCGAAAGGTGCGGCATGAATTATAACCTGGTAATGCTGTGTTACTCTCTGGAGCCATGAACCAGGTCTCTGTCACTGCACAGATGTCGATGTTCTCCATTTTAAGGAGTGCCTTGAGTGAGTGCATTTTGAGGTTTCTCACTTTAAGATCTGTTCAGATAGTAAGAAACTACCTGTGGTTTCCTAAGGTTGTTTAAAATTCTCTGGTGTGCATTTTTTGTAAAGAGTAAAGTCCAGTCTCTGAGGCTTTCAGGTCTTTCTTTTATGATTTGTGTTCTTAAACTGTTCATTAGTATCATCTGGGAGATAGGTTTTCTGTTAACCCAATTGTTATTTTAGTATAACAAACTCTGTTGTTTTTGTGTTGTAATTGCTATTATAAACTACATAACATTTTTAGAATCCTTAGAATCCTTAGGTAAAAGACACAACAAAAGAGAAATATGACTGATTTGTATGCATGATTTGTAAATTATATACATGGCAATGTCATGACTAATTTATAAATCAAAATAACTGACAGTGCTTTCTATGTGGCATGAAATTAATTACACTTCAATTTTCCAAACAGGAACTTAACCTAGTGTGCACAAAATTGTCACTATTAAACTACAAATAGAATAAAAATGCACTTAATCTTAAAATAATTAGATTAATTTTAATAAAATAATTTCAGAACCGGTACAGAAGAATAAAGTCTAAAATGCAACAGTGTATCAAAAGCAAAACTGCAGGACAAATGTTTAATTTGTAATTAGTCCATTACTCATAATATATCGCACTTGAAAGTCGATGGCTGTAACTAATACAAAAATCATAACTTAATCAGTTTGTAGAACAAAAGATTGATAGTTCCTTTTCATTACTTGGCACATTCTCAACAATTAATAAGAAACTGTGATTTTACATTTTTCACTAATAACACATCAAGAATAAAAAGTTACCCAATCTTGGTGTAAAGATGAGCTTACTAAAGTCTGCATGTAGTCTCTAATGATAACTTTCCAAATGTACATAAAGTAAACCTATCACTTGATATGAGTTCAAATCAAATATGTAATATTAACAACATTATAGTCTGTACACTTTCAATAGCTGATCCTTCAAAAGTATGTCTAGCATAATCAGTTAACAAAGATTCAGTGCATCTCTAAAATATATTGCAATGCAGTATTTAAGTCACTTAACAATAAAAGCTAAATGCAAGGCAATCAATGTTATATTTGTCTAATAAAAAAATTGGGGACATTATATAATGTCCTGAGCTTTTCAGCTGTATTAAAGCAATAAACAACTAATGTAAATAAAAATTAGGTCTCAGGCAAATTTTATTAAATACAATCAAAACATTTGGCTGAATCTGAAAGAGAGTTGACACAAAGTAGAAGTCGTCATCAAACTTCAATACTAACACTGAAAGGCAAACAGTGAGTCCTAAAGCTGGTTGAAGTGCTGTTGAATAAGGAAGTATATGGGCCAGATTCAGGAAGGCTTACACGGAGTTCAAGAGTAGTGTAAGCCTCCGTGTAAGCCTCCTGATTCAGGAACAGCCCAAATCTCCGTGTAAGAGACAGCTAACACGTCTCTTACACGGACTGGGCGTGGAAATGCTCAATACCTCATTTGCAGCTCAAAGATATGCAAATGAGGTATTTGAGCGATCCACGAAGCAGAAACCAGTCCATGTAACGGACGTGTTAGCTGCAGAAATGTACTCAGCTGACAACTGAGTACATTTCTGCAAAATTAAAAACGGAGCTATGTCAGCTCCAAATAAAGGGTGCATATGTTTAATTAAGCATGCCAATGGCCAAATATGTGGCCATTGGCAGGAAAAAGTGTTGCAAAAATAAGTTATATAACTTTTTTTTTTTTTTCACGGGATTTATGTGTTTAACTGCAGCGCACACCCGCGCAAACGGGGTGCGCTACCTAAAACTGAAAACCGAAGCTTATAAACCCACAATTGTGGGATTTATGTATTACATGAAATGTCAATGGAGGGACTTGCAGACCAAAAACAATATGGCCTCCGTTTAGTGGTTGTCAAGGGGGGGAAGCTCCGTGTAAGACATGTAACTAAGAATTACTAGGCAATCCTATGTAAATGAGGGTTACAATACTGAATCACACTGCCACATAGGTAATGAGCACTTTCTGAGTAGTGTAAGAGTTAGAGAAGGGGGAGGAACAGAGTAAGAGGTAGGTGACATCATGGGGGGAAGGATAGTAATAAATGTACCAGATTGGAGGGCAATGTAAGGTAACAGATGACAGACAGACATCAGGGAGGGAGGTGAGTCCCAACAGAACATTAGGAAAGTCAAGAAATTGAGGGTATACGCTATCCCTACACTCCAAGTTTCTTGATATCGTGCATCTTGTGGCGATGTGCGTGTAAGGCAGGATCAACATGTGGGGCGTGTTGCAAACTGTTTACAATGGTTTGCGTGCGTGCGTGTGTAAGGCAGTGTGCGTTTTAGCATGAATCAGCCTAGCTAACACCGTGTAAGGATGTGTCTGTAGCGTGTAACACCGTGTAGGGATGTGTCAGCGTTTAAGTGACTGTCAGCGTGCTTAAGCTGGACTGCTCATTCCTCCCCCTCAGGAAACAGAGTGGAAACAGGAAACTACCTTAATACAGGGAAACTGCCACGGAATACTGCTGGAGTTAATTGGTGGAAACAATTGGAAGCAGGCAATTATGCAGACAGACTAGAAGCCCAACCCAGCACTTAAAACACTGCAAAGAGCAGTGCAGGGTGTTTCTCACAAGAGATACTGCAAGAAAGTAAGCTATCAGAATTGAAAACTGAAAAAAGCTGAACTCAGAGCAGAAATGCTAGGGGCTGCCATAGCTGTTATAATCAGACATAGGCGAATTGCTGAGGGTGGTGATAATGCAGATGCTGACAGACAACCCAGAGTGAGGAGAAGGAGAAGAGTATACAGGCCCAGGGTCACCTACCATGGGTTACATGAGCTGGAGATAGTAGAGCTATAGAGTGGACAGAGAGCTCCTGCAGCAGATTGTTGAGCTGTGCAGGCCACGCCTCACACACAGAACCAACAGAGGGAACCCATCCCAGTGGAAACCAAGGTATGTGTTGGCCTAAGAATACTAGCAACAGGTACCTTCCAGAGACCAACTGGCGATATGATGGGGATATCACAGGCATCAGCCTCCAGGGTACTGCACCAGTTCCTGGATGCCATGTCACCACATGTCAGTGATCATATATATGTCCCTAATGACCATGAGGTTGTGGCCAGCAATATGGTTCTCTTCCAGCAAATAGCGGGATACCCTGAGGTGCTGGGTGCAATAGACTGCACGCACATATGCATCAAAGCACCAGCCGGTGAGCGGGGTAGAGTCTACATTAACCGCAAGGGATACCCCTCCATCAACTGCCAGGTCGTGTGTGATGCCCAGGGCATAATAATGAATGTGTGTGCTGGCTGCCCTGGGAGCTACCACGATTCCCACATCTGGCATCTGATGCAGCTGTACCAATCATTTGCCAATGGGGACTTCCCACACGGACACCTAGTGGGGGATGCAGGTTATGCACTTGAGCCGTGGCTGATGACACCCATCAGAAATGCACACACACCTGAACAGGAACGCCATAATGAGGCACACACACAAACACGTAATATCATAGAGCGTGTGTTTGGGCTGCTCAAGTCACGGTTCTGGTGTCTGGACACATCTGGTGGAGCTTTGCAGTACACACCAACTACATGTACCCAAATGATCATGATATGTGCTATGCTACATAATATGATCCTGCGGAAACAGCTGCAGCAGGACCAGCACAGGGCTGGGCCAAACATCCCCCCCACCATTGCCAAGGCCACCACAGGCAGGGGGTGACTCGGAGGAGGAACAACCTGACCTTGTCCCAGTAGGCAGAAGGAGGCGTGCCCAGTATGCCCTGGCCTTGGCAAAGAGGCAACGCATAGCACATATGCTTGGTCAGTAGGAACACTGGGACTGATACCCGCTCTGACTCACTCATACAGTAACAGGGATGCCTAACATGACACAACCTGCTTCCAAACGTACAGGGAGTGTAGTATGTGTATCCGACAGAGGTGGCCCTGCAGCACCACCTGAATGCCATGTGTTAAGTAATGTAATATCATGTACAATATGCACACCTGAGGACCCCAACTAACATCCATATCCACGCATATGACCCTGAGGAAACAGGTGCACGTCATACAGTGATGTACATGTGCAAAAACGTGGAACAAGATACAAAATGAGGGTGACTAGCAATAAATAGCATGGATAACCACACACCCATGTTTGTACCACAACAAGAAGCAACATGGAATAGCCATGGTCAAAAACCAATGGCTAAAACCGACTACTACTATATAGCCTGCTGCAGACCACTGTCCTAATAGCAGGAACTGCCCCAGGCCTATGTCCATAGGTTCATAGGTTCATACTAGGCTATCTGCCCTAGGGCATTAATAAGCCTAGCCCAGAGTTTTGTGGCTTCTGCCACCCCTGCAAGTTGATGGATAATATGCCCATTATTTTGCTGTGCCTCTGTCAAGCAGTGATACTGAGGTTATCCCTGGGGTATACCTGCAATCTCCCATCCATTGGTCAAGATCTCACTTGAACAAAGCCAGTGAGGTGCTCAGCCTCACATATACCAGGATGTTGTTCCACAGCATATGGACTCTCTGGGTGATGAATCTGTCCCTCCAGCACATCCTATTAATATCTGTGTTGAGGTTTAGGTCTCCTGCCCTTGTAGTTCTGATGGATGTAGAGGTCTTGAGGTGAAGCATGTTCATTAATTCTGGGTTGGACATAGCCTTGTATGTCAGGCACAGGTCACCTCTGAGCAGACAGTAAGCGACTGAATACAGCTGGAATTCCTTCAGTCGGGCAGCATAAGAAATATGTTTGAGACCCTTTCACCTCCTGTCAAGGAATTTGTGGGCCCATCCAATCTGAATGGGGCATTGTATGCAATCATTGGTCTGATGAGTGATGAGTACAGGGGAACGATGACCTCCCTTGATCTAGATGTGAATCACTGCATGATGAGATGGCCAATGTAGAAGGCCTTCCAAACTACCCTGGCAATGTGAGTGTCAAACAAAAGGTCACTGTCAACCTGGGTGCCCAGGTCCCTGATAACCTACGTTGTGCTTAGAGGATTGCCACCTAGATGGGAAGTAGTGGTAACCTTGTTCTTCCTGAAGGGTATGGCTATGCATTTTTTAGTGTTTAATGTAAGGCCATGGCCGTGGCACCAGTTATCTGTGTCTATGAGACCCTTCTGAAGGATGTCTGTGTCAGATGGGTTTCCAACTATGCTTCCCAGTTTGCAGTCATCTTCAAACTTTGTCAGCCATAATCCTCCTGTGTTTGCTCGTACTTCTGAAAAGTAGATACTGAACAAATGTGGGCCCAGGACTGAGCCCTGTGGGACACCACTTGTGACAGCTCTGGAGTGTGAACTGGCACCAGCAACTTTGACCCTGTGTTTTCCGTGACTTAGGCAGTTTGCAACCCATGCTGTGATGTATGGGTTCACAATTAAGCTGGTGATGTTTTCAATGATACCTGAGTGGGGTATTGTGTCGAAAGCCTTTGCCAGGTCAAGGTAGGCTGTGTGGACTGCCTTGCCCACGTCAATGGCCTGGGTGAGTGTTTTGAAAAAGTCAACCAAGTTTAAAAGGCATGATCTGCCCTTGACAAAGCCAAACTGGATTGGATCCAATGTCTGCAAGTCCCTATGTCTTCATTTAGAATTCCCATTATGATCCTCTCCATAGCTTAGCAGAACAGGCTTGTCAAGCTGATGGGATGGTAGTTTCTGGGGTTGGTGGAGGCACCTCCTTTGTGAAGTGGGTCCACCATTGCTGTATGCCACTCCTTGGGAACATATCCTGAGGTGAGGCTAAGATTAAACAGCTGCCCTAACTGCGGGTGTAATTACTCATTGAGTTCATGGAGCACACAACTGGGGACACCATCTGGTCCCATGGATAAAGTGTTTTCTGCCTTGGATTGAGCAGTTCCCACCCCAGCAGTGGAGATGTTTGGGGGCTACAATCCTCTGGTGTACATACCCCCAGTTGGGGGAGGGAGAAAGCTGCACTGAACCTGTCAGCCAGTATGTTGCCAATGTCTGTAGGTGCAGTGATATCAACATCATTCTGAACTAAGTCTGAGCATATCTAGGAGTTTCCTCCCAGGTTTCAAACATAGGTAAAAACGGCCTCATTATTGTCCCTGGAGTCCTGAGTGGGTTTACTCTCAAAACATGCCTCGGATGATTGTATGGGGAACCCAGTGTTTTACTCACAATGAGCAGGGGTGTCTTCCCCCTACGGATTCTGATCTATCTCGTAGTAGCTCCTTCCTTGTGTTGTACAGCTTGTTTATGGCTAGGGTCCACCAGACTGGATGCTTGCCTGTGGTACAAAGAGTCATTATTATTTGGGATTGCCTGAACCATGCAGTCCTGGAGGTGCTGGTAGAAGGCATTTCTAAGTGATACAGTGGCTTGGGTAATGGTGTCCGCTGGCCTGGGGGCCTTGAAAGAGACCACACCAGTCCTCAGAAATGTGAAGTCGGCATTTGAGAAGGTCTTCACCGTTTCTTTTCCCATCTGGGGTGTGTGTGGGATGTGGACTCCCACTGAGAGTAGTCCATGATCTGATCTCACCAATGATGGGTATACGTCTGGTGTTGAACAGTGTGACCCCATGTTCGTGATGATGTGTTCTAGTATGTTGCCTCCACTTGAGGGGATTGGGACCAGTTGTTCCATGGCATTTCAGTGTATGAACTCTTGGAACCTTTGTGTTAGAGTGTTGTGGCATGCTTAGTGATCCCAGTCTATATGTGGATAGTTGGAATCACCCAGTAGGATGGTGTTTGGAGATACATTTATCCCCTTCAGTGTTTGCAGGATAGCTGTGTGAGGTACCTGAGTTTGAGCGGGTGGCATGTAACATGCTACAAACTGCAGAGCAGTCTTGCCTACGGTCACTGGCACCTGGATGGTCTCCGATGCATCATGTGTTGCCACCAACCATGAGGTGAGGGTGTCCTTGATGAATATGGACACCCACAATCCTTCTTGGTGTTGTCGGGATGCTGGTGCCGGAATGCATGATATGAGGTAACACCCGATAGTGCCGGGGTGCTGTCAGAAGCTGTGAACCAGGTTTCAGGCACAGCACAGACATCAATGTGCTACATAATGAGAAGGGCATAGAGTGTGTTCAGCTTGAGGTTGAGACCTTGGGCATTGAGCAGCATTAGCCTTAGTGTGTTTTCTTTACTGTGTTCTAGGGTGGTAGGTGTAGAATCTGAATCTTGCATAAAAAAGGCACAATGGGGGTGGCAAGAGCATCACCTGAAATCCGGAAGCCCAGGGGTGACAGGTGCAAGCCGTCCCTTGCAAATCACCGTGGCCTGTCCAGCATGTCATCACAGGCAGACAGACATTGGACCCCCTTAGAATGACACCATAGTCTAATCAAAATACTACAGCTGATCATCTTGTCTCTGTTTATGTGGCATCATACTTGGTGAAGGTAGGATACTGCCGAAGGTCAGGGTCATACCTGCCTGGCCTACATAATCAGAGGGATCCTCTATGTCTCTTTCCATGTAGTCCAGGGAGGTACATCTCAGGTCGTTCACACCAGCATGGATTATGACTGGGTCAGACCTGTACTTGCAGTTTAGTGACCTGAGTGCTTGCATTATGTGGTGGATTCCAGTGCCCGATAGCCAGCTTACTGTGACCTCCTCTGTACCTGATCTGGTGAGTGGGACATCAGTGTGTCTGACTATGGAGTCACCTATGACAAGTGTGTCTGGCATTGTGTTTGGCCTTAAGGGCTGTGACTGTTTGGCACACCGACTCTGTGGTCAATGTGTTGCATGTGCTGTGCCCTGTGGAGGCAGTTGTGTGAGTGTCTGCTGTGGTGGCCACCGCCATTCTGGTAGACTTCTGATCAGAGCCTCCGAGAGTGTCTCTGTGTGTATATGTGTATGATCTTAAGTTGTGACAGTGCCATGTGAGACTGGATTAAAGATGTGTGTGTGGTTACCTTCACCCTCTCTCTGGTCTTGCTAGTCCTATGTTGAGAGAGCTCAGCCTCCACTTTGGCTATATAGTTGCATCTCTCACATGTATGTGTGTTTTATGGCAGAAGGAGGGGGTTGTCAGTGTACATGAGGCAACTGTAACAGTGCCTCAATATTCCCAGGTTCACCAGCTGAGCAGGAGAGGACACTAGCAACTGATCCCTAGACATGCTAGAAGGAATAGACAAAACAATGTTGGAATACAGGGAGATATCAAGCCCCCAAGCCACATCATACTGTTTGATTGACAATAGCTACACATACACGGTGTTTCATAGTGTCATAGTGTACTACTAGGCTATCTGCCCTAGTGCATGTATAAGCCTAGCCATAGTGATGTGGCTATTCCCACCCTTATAGTGGTAATAAGTGTACAGAATAGATTCTGAATATTGTGCCTCTGACTTAGTAGTGACACATTACGATCCCCTTACGTAATTGAATAACATGACTGTGTCTCTGTCTAGTCTGTGCCTCAGTCTCATATGCAGTTGTCCAGATGTCTCCTGAAGAGAGTCAGTGAGGGACTCTGTCAAACATGAACTGGGATACTCTGCTAGAGTGTGAGATGCCTCTGAGTTATGACTCTGTCCCTCCAGCATGTCCTATACATGTATGTGCTGAGGTTCAAATACTCAGCTCTCATGGCTCTGGTGGATTTGGATTGCTTGCAGTGGAGCATGTCCACCAAATCCTGATTGGACATGGTCTTGTATGTCAGGCATAGGTCACCTGTAAGTATGCGGTATGACACTGAACAAAGCTGGACTTCCTCTATTCTGGAAGCATATAATATGTGTTGAAGAACCCTGATCTTCATGGTAGGTACTTTTCGGGTGCAAAGGTGCAAAAGGCAGGATCTGCCCTGTACAAAGCTGAACTAGGTGGGAACAAGGGTCCGTAGGTCAGTAATGTGTCTGTGTAAGAGCTCCATGACTCCTCCCATATCTTTGCAGACAAGGCTGGTTAAGCCTGTGTGGTGGTAGTTGCCATGGTCTGTGGAGGCATCTCCTTTGTGGAGTGGGACCACTGTTGCCGTATGCCAGTGTTCAGGTACATATCCTGTAGCAAGACTAAGGTTAAATAGCAGTTGTATATATGGGTCCAGCCCTTCTGGAGTTCACATAGCATGCAACTGGAGATACCAGCAGGTCCCATGGATGCTGTGTACTTGTCTTTGCTGAGTGTGGCTCTCACATGGACATCCAAGATGACAGTAAGGTTACATACAGCAGTGATAACTATCTTGTTTTGGGGGTGAGGGAGGGTAAATCGCACTGAAGCTGTCCGCGGAATGTTGCCAATATCTGTCAGGTCACTGGAATATATGTTGTTGTGTACCAACTCTGAGCATATCCGAGGGTTCACAACCAGGTGTCTGACATAACTGAAGAAAGCAGTGTGGTTACCTTCATTGTCTTTGGTGATTTATGTCCCCAAGTTGACCTTGCATGTCTTTATGAGATAATGTAGCTTTCTACTAGTGCTGATCACAGCTGTCTTCCCTTTTGGAGATGTAGCTCTGTCTTGCATTAGTAACCCTCATCTGTCATACAGTTTGTTTATGGCTGTGGTCCACCAGACAGGACACTTTCCCTTTGTGGAGAGGGTCCTGTTTTCAGTTGATTGTATGGTCCATGCTGTCTGACATCTAGCTAAGGGGAGGTCATTCTGGTTCTGCAGTTATCTTTCATCAGCATTAGAAATGACCACAACAGCCCCTGTGGGGTGTACCTCATGCACACACATCCAGCACCTGTAAAGTCCACAGCAGTACCTCACCAGGAGTATGACAGAGCTGGAACACATGTAATGTGTAGTCTGATTAAACAGAGTGCAGCTCCACACACTGCCATGCTGTCCACCCAGATGCAAGCTGTGCCTGATGTAGAAAGCCATGTCCAAGCTGGAATCAATGCACATGCTGCACCTTGTACAATCTGAATGGCAGGGAGCTATGCACATGAGGGACCTGAACCCCAGCACTGACATATATAGGACAGGCTGTACTGCATTATCCAAAACACAGAAGCCACCCCACACATGAGTAAACTACCAGTACAGGTTGTCCATAGAGACACTGGTTGAGTCCCTCAACAGGAATCCTAATGAGTGGATGGGAGATGGGAGGTTTACCCTGGGTATCAATGTTATGTCACAGGTAGACAGAGGCACAGTATACTAAACAAGACATATGACATGGCAAACTAAACACAATGTGTTGATGGACAAACACATTCTCTGACTAGCATTAGGTCAAGATACCTCTTGAACACAGCCAGCAAGGTGCTCTGCCTCAAATGGACCAGGATTGTATTCCACAGCATAGGGAGTCTGAGTGATAACTCCATCCCTCCAACATGTCCAACATACATCCCTGCTAAGGTGTAAGTCACCTGCACTAGTGGTTCAGGTGGATCTTCTGAGTCTGAGGTGGAGCATGTCCATTAATCTCTGTTTGGACATGGCCTCGCATGTCAGGCACATGTTACCTCTAAGCAGACGGTATGTGAGTGAATAGAGTGTGAGTGTCTTCAATCTGGCAGCATATGACAGCTGTTGGGGTTCCTTGATCCTTTAGGTGGGGACAGTCAGGGTGTCTCAATTGCTGCAGATGTTGGGTGAGATACAGCCAGAATAGGGCATTCGACTCGATCACGGTCTGATAAGTGAAGAGTACAGGGAACAATGACCCACTAGATCTGGATGTGAATCCCATCCTGATCAGGTGGGCAATGTAGAAGGTCTTCCTAGCCACTTTAGCAATGTGAGTCTCAGAAGAATGGCGACTGTCAACCTGGGTCCCCAGGTCCATGATAACCTCCTCTGTGCTTAGAGGATTGCCACCTATATGGTAGCTTGGGGTCACCTTGCTTTTCCTGAAGGGTATGTCTACACATGTTGTGCACTTTGACTTCAGGCCATGGCCCTGGCACCAGCTATCAGTTACTGTGAGTCCCTTCTGAAGGATATCTGTGTGTGATGCACTGTCCACTATGGTGCCCAGTGTGCAGTCATCTGCTAACATTGTCATCAAAGTCCTCCCATGTTGGCCTGTACTTCTGGGAAGTACATGACAAACAATGGGGCCAAGGACTGAGCCCTGTGTGACACCACCTGTGACCAGCCTGGAGTCTAACATAGTGCCAGCAACTCTAACCCTGTGGGTCCCGTCCTTAAGCCAGTTTGCAACCCATCTTGTGACATATGGGTTTACATTTCAGTTGTTAGGGTTTTCCACAATACCTGAGTGGGGTATTGTGTTGAAAGTGTGTGCAAGGCCAAGGTAGGCTGAATGGACTGCCTTTCCCCAACAATGGCCTAAGTGACCAATTTGAAGATGTCAACCCAGTATAAAGGCATGATCTGCCCCTGACCAAGCCAAAATGGGATGGGTACAATGTCTGCATGTCCCCTATATCTTTGTTTATGAGCTCAATTATGATCCTCTCCATAGATTTGCAGACTACACTTGTTAAGCTTATGGGGCAGCAATTAACAGGGTCTGTAGAGGCACTGCCTTTGTGCAGATGTGCACAACTGGACCCTAATCAGGCTGTTGTGCACACTATGGAAATGTAAAGCAGTGATAGGACTAAAGCCCAGGATACTGACCACCAGAGTGAAAGTACTGAAACACTACACTAGACAGTGCTACAGTGTTAGGTCAGTATGAACGGATGTTGACAATTGTGTGCAAAGTATCCCATGCAAAACCTGCAGGCACAGTATACTCCCTGTTTTGTTCACACAAAAAGCATTCAGACAGTAACTACACAACATGGCACAGAACACACAACCATAAACTGGAGGTATTTGTTGGAGGTCACACTCATCCACAAATGTGATGGGCTGCAGAGTTCAACATATGTAAAGCCCACACTGGGCATGCTCACACACTTAGATAAATGAGACATCTTTCACACAACATGCCATGGGAAGGCTGAACTGGGCATGCTCACACACTTGGTCCAAATGTTACCCCTAGCAAATGTGAAAACACACCAGAGGATGCTCATCCCCCTTTCTAGACACTGATCATGTAAGCACCCTATAAGTATATTGGAGAAAAGGATTCTCTCAGTAATCCGAATAGCGTGCCGTGCTAATGCGTCTGTCTGTAGTGTCATAACATAGTTAGGTAGGGGTTTGTATCCAGCAAATAGCAAGTGTGTGTAAAGGGATGTAAGTGTGTATGAAAGAAACATCCCTTTTGGCAACTGGGAAACCACACCAGAGGATGATCATTCCACTTTCTAGACTCTGATGATGTCAGCACCCTATAAGTATATTGGAGAAAAGGATTCTCTCAGTAATCCGAATAGTGCACCACGCTAATGCGTCCGTCTGTAATGTCATAACATAGTTAGGGAGGGGTTTGAATCCAGCAGGTGGGAAGGGGGATAAGTGTGTATGAAAGAAACATCCCTTTTGGCAACTGGGAAAACACACCAGAGGATGATCATTCCACTTTCTAAACTCTGATGATGTCAGCACCCTATAAGTATATCAGGAAAGGACACTCCCCAGTAATGCGAATAGCGCGCTGTGCTAATGCATCCGTCTCTAGTATCATAACATAGTTAGGTAGGGGTTTGAATCCAGCAGGTGGCAAGTGTGTGTGAAGGGGGATAAGTGTGTATGAAAGAAACATCCCTTTTGGCAACTGGGAAAACACACCAGAGGATGATCATTCCACTTTCTAAACTCTGATGATGTCAGCACCCTATAAGTATATCAGGGGAAAGGAAATCCCTAGTAATGCGAATAGCGCGCTGTGCTAATGCGTCCGTCTCTAGTGTCATAACATAATTAGGTAGGGGTTTGAATCCAGCAGGTGGCAAGTGTGTGTGAAGGGGGGTAAGTGTGTATGAAAGAAACATCCCTTTTGGCAACTGGGAAAACACACAGGAGGATGATCATTCCACTTTCTAAACTCTGATGATGTCAGCACCCTATAAGTATATCAGGGGAAAGGAAATCCCCCAGTAATGCAAATAGCGCGTTGTGCTAATGCGTCCGTCTCTAGTGTTATAACATAATTAGGTAGGGGTTTGAATCCAGCAGGTGGCAAGTGTGTCTGAAGGGGGGTAAGTGTGTATGAAAGAAACATCCCTTTTGGCAACTGGGAAAACACAACAGAGGATGATCATTCCACTTTCTAAACTCTGATGATGTCAGCACCCTATAAGTATATCAGGGGAAAGAAAATCCCCAGTAATGCGAATAGCGGCTGTGCTAATCGTCCGTCTCTAGTGTCTTAACGTAGTTAGGTAGGGGTTTGAATCCAACAGGTGGCAAATGTGTGTGTGTGTGTATGAAAAAAGCATCTTTTGGCAGCTGGAAAACACACAGAGGGGATGATCATTCCACTTCTAAGCTCTGATGATGTCAGCACAGTGTGTGTAAAGGGGGGTAAGTCTGTATGATTGATATATCCCTTTTGGCAACTGGGAAAACACACTACAGGATGCCCATACCCCTTTCTAAACGATATCACAATTATGTATGGCTTTTGATTACAGACATGCCATGTGTGTTGTGCACACACAGAATGCCCATGTGTGTGGGTTGTCCCTCACAATAATGCATGACATTGATTACACCGGTTATGGCAATGAACACATGATGTATGTGTGTGCCAAATACACATATGTACCTGTGACTTTCAATAGTTACCATGTGTGATGCCTGCCACATGTGAATACATGGTATTTGCACAGGGTAACATTATGACCGTGGTCTTCTGTGCAGATGCTGCATGTGGGATGTGTATATACAGTGTGAGATGTAGATGCTATCAGCCTAGTAGTGAGGATGCACACCTGGTCTGGGGCATAAAGTCTACATGTTGTTGATGTACAGGAGCTGCATGTTCTCACCTGTTGTGGGAGTGGTAAGACAGTATTCCATAGCAATGCAGTGACTGCATGCTAAGAACCATTCAGCTAGGGTGTTGTAGCTACACTTATTCATTAGCATTCAGTAATTTGTCAGAATCCTGGTGAGGGTCTGATGCCAACCAAGGTCAGGGTCTACCAGCCTGTGTCACTTGCTCAGTGATCCTTCCATGTTCCCTATCATGTATCCCAGTGGCGACATCCCACATCAGCTTTGGTGGCATGGACAATGACTGAGTCATATGTGTCCATGCATCTGACTGACTTGTATGTTGTTGTTACAGTTTGGCCATGTGTTTCCATCTCATACATGTGATGTACATCAATGGGTAGGGGATAGGGTTGACTGTGTACATGTGGCAGCTGTGACATTACTGCATGACACACATATTCCACAACTGTACCATAGAGGTGACTGACAACTGCCCTTTGCACATGCTACGGGAGTATTGAGATTACATTGGTGATTGACAGCACATAGGGCCAATGGTGCAAAAGAGACATAGGTCCATAGGTTCGTACAGGGATATCTGCCCAGGGCATGTATCCACCTAGCCAGAATGTGCGCCTTTCAACATGCATTGTGAATCTGTCTTGCTATGCCCTTTTCCAAGGTTAGTATACTGTGCCTCTTTCTCACAGTGACACATAAGTGATACCCAGGGTAACCCTACAATGTCACATCCAGTCATTAATATCGCTCTTGAAGATAGTCACTGAGTCAGTCCGCCTAACCTCTATTGGGATAATAATCAGGAATGAAGGGAGCCTCTGAGTTGTGAATGTGCCCCTCCACCATGTCCTATGTATATCACTCCTGAAGTTCCAGTATTTCCAGCGTGTATCCTGGTGGGATCTGGATATTCTGAGATGCAGCATGGCCATTACGTGAGGGTATGACCTGGCCTTCTATGTCAGGCACAGATTGCCTATGAAAAGGCAGTATGTCACTGAGTAGAGCTGCTGCTACTTTAACCAGTCAGTATGTGGCATCTGTTTGAGCACTTTGATCCCCTTGTCGAGGTACATATGTGGTAGCTCCAGTTGCTGCAGGTGTCTGGTAAGGTGCATGCCGACAGGTTCATCATAGTCAATTATGGGCATGATGAGGGATGAGTAAAGGGGCACAATGTCCTCCCCTGGCCTACATGTGGATCCCATGATGATGTGGCCCATATAACATGCTTACCTAACCACTTTGTCCATGTTGTTGTCAAATGGTAGAATGCTATCAACCTCGTACCCCAAGGTCCATAATTCCTTGGTCTGCACTTACTGGATTAACACATATGTGGTACATTGTGGTCACTTAGTGTATGACAAAGGGATGACTATACTCTTTCTGTCATTCACGTTGAGGCCATGGCTGTGGCACAAGTCGTGTGTTTGCAAGAGTCCCATTTGGAGGATGCGTGTGTTAGCTGTTGAGTTGATTATGGTGTTGGGTCTGCAGTCACCTGCGACTTGCTGAGCCACAGTACTTCCATGTTGGCCTGTACCTATGACAAATATATAATGAACATGACAGCTCCTAGGGCTGTGCCTTGTGGGACACCACTTGTACCAGGTTGGAGGCTGACATGGCTCCAGCAATTCTACCATGTGTGTTCTGCCCTTGAGCCACTGTGCAATACCCATAGTGACATAGGGGTTAATATGTACACTGGTGAGCTTCCCTAGAATGCACAAGTGGGGTATTGTATCCAAGGCTTATGCAAGGTCCAGGTAGGCTGTGTGGACCTCCTACCCTTGACAGTGGCCTTGGTGACTGTTTTAAAGAAAGCAAACAGGTTTGATAGGCAGGATTTGCCATTGACAAAGCCAAACTGTGTATGGTGACATGTCTGTAGGTCCACAATATCTAGATATGTGAGGTTCATGATGATCCTTGCCATAGCTTTGCAGACAAAGCTAGTCAGACATATGGGAGTAGTGTCCAGGATCCGTGGCGCACCACCTGCATGTTGAGGGACCACTGTTGCTGTATGCCACTCTCTGGCCACATATCGTGTATTAAGGCTGGGATTGAACAGTGGTGTTATGTCTGGGTGTAGCTCTTCTTGTGGTTCATGTAGGACACAGCCTGGGACACTGTCTGGTCCCATTGATGCAGTGTTTATTGCTTTGGGAAGGGCATCTCTTACCTGAGCATCTGTGATGTCAGGGGAAGCACTGTGCGAGACATATTTTCCCTTTTGGTGTGGTGGGGAGAGAAGGCAGCATTGAACCTGTCCACTAGGATGATGGCAATGTCTGTGTGTTTTATATTTTGTGTGACATATTGGATTACCTCTGAGCATATCTGGGTAGTACCACCCAGGTTACTAACATAACTACAGGCAGCCTTGTGATTATCCTCAGTGGCTTGTGGAATTCTCTCTCAAAGATGGCCTTAGACAATCATATGTGTGCCTGTAGTTGTCTTCCAATACTCATCGGTGGTGCCTTCGCATTTTGGGAGGTTGTTGTATCATGTAGTGGCGTCATCCTTCTATTGTATAGTGTGTTTATGGCTGGTGTCCGGCGCCCAGGACATCTGCCTTTGGAGAATTGGGTCATGCTTTCATATGTGGCTTCATGAGCCATGCATTCCTGAATGTGTCCACAGAATGCCTCTATACATGTATCTGCAGTCTGGTCCATATTTTCAACAGGCCTTGGGCCTTTGAAGGTTTCCACATCATTTATGAGGGGTGTGCACTTGCTTGACATGAGCTGTTGACAGACGTGCCGCCTTCCAGACAGAGCAAGGGGAGGGTCACAGTCAGCTACCTGTTGGGACGTACCTCCCTGGACCACATGGAAAGAGACACAGAGGAGCTCTTACAGCACCCTCTCAAACTCAGGACTCCCACACAGCCTTCATGCTGACACAGGAGAGTTTAGATTACTCTGCAAACACCATCATACTGGGTGATGCCAGCTACCCAAACATAGACTGTGAACATTACACAAGCCACAATACCCAAGCTCTAAGGTTCCCATTGATCAGACATTCTTTGGCTATGGAACAGGTAACCAACCTTCCCACAAGAGGGGCAGATATACTAGAGCTGATCTTTAGAAACATGAGTACAAACTGCTCACCACTGGGAGTATATCCCTCATTGTTGCAATCAAACCATATACTAATCACACTGGAGTTCTGGATGCCCCACATATGCAAACCTCCAACACATCGATGTGTGTGTGTGGGAAATGTCCCTATTAGCAACCGTGACAGTATCGTACAGGATGCAGATCCCCCTTTTGAAACACTGATGATGTCAGGACTGTATAACTATATCACCTGTAGTAAAGACCTCCAGTAATTTGCATAGCGCGCTGCTAAATCATCTTTCTTCAGTGTCATAACGTAGTTAGGTAGGGGTTTGAATCCTGCAAAGGGAATGTATGAGTGTGGTTTATGTGTGTGCACTATGCTGGGAGGGTTAACTGCCTTTTGCCAACTGGGAGAACACACTACAGGGTGCACATCCCTCCTCCTACACACAGATGATGTCAGCACCCTCTAAGTACAGCATTAGTAAAGATTTCTTCAACTACTGCAAATAGCACACTCTGCTAATGTGTCTGTTTCTACTGTCATTGCACAGTTAGGTATGGGTTTGAATCTTGCAAATGGAAAGTATGTGTTTTACTGTTGGTGGGGTTAGTGTGTGTGCACAATGATGGGGTGGGATGTGGCTTTTGCCACATGGGGCTATGCACTGCAGGGTGGTCATTACCCTTAACAAGCAGTGATGTTGATAGCACCCTATACAAACAAAACTACAAAACAGAAGGTGGTGGTACTGATAACACATGTAAGGTAACACTTCTTCAAGTAATGTCCACAAAGCGGAGTAGGATAATCAAACAATTCTTTTATTCTATACAGACAACATGACAACAGACAACTAACTGCCAGTACTCAGTATAGTGTTACATGCTACTGTAACACACATGTACCGAATATACCTAGATAGTGTTCTGAAGCCTGAATGTGGCAAGTGTGTGGATGTGGGATGTGTCTGTGTGTGCATTTCCGTATGGGAAACATGTTTGCTGTGGCAATCAGGGTACTACAGTACCTGATGCACATTACATCTTCCAACTGATGAGGTTGCCTGCACCCTGTGAGTACAGGTAGAGAAGGGGATGCCAGTAGTAAACAACATAGTGCACTTCTGAAATGTGTACCTGTCATGTATCAACAGCTACTCATGTAGGGTGATAAATAATGGGAATGGCAGGTGAGCATGTGCATGTGTGTGGGTAGCAGGGTGTGTATAAATGCATGTGTGACAGAACAGATACATGTAGCTGAATCTACATAACAGCACAATATGCGCATTGCCATAGTCAATGTTAGCATGTGATGGTGTGCAGCTGGTACACTTTGTTAAGTAGTATGGGTGCAGATAACAATTGAGGACATTCATACAGTTACTGCAGCAGGACTGCTGGGATATACACACATTTATACTGCAACAGTCAACAGTTACCAACATGTTACTACTTATACACATCTATGTAGTCACCCTGTGCATCAGCAACATGTTTACCTTTACCTGCACCGATGTTGTAGTATGCAGGAGGTGGCACAGTGTCATCATATGCACAGGGTGTGGGTTAGGTATGCCCAAGCCGGCCACTGGTAACACCAATTGACATGTCTGTGTATGTGTGTTTGTGAGGGGCAGCAGTACAGGGTGGACCGTTGTTGGTGCAGTGTGTGTGTGTATGTGTTTGCCCTAGGTGTTAGGTTTCTGCATGTGTGTAAGCACGCACACAGTCCCACATAATGGCTGCCATGTACAGGGTTTTGTGGACAGCCACAGACTGCACCTGTCAGGTCATCCAGATCAGTGTCTGTGGGCACGGACCCGGTACCTGTGCCTGGCAGGGGTGCTACGGGCCGTATCCGGTACTAACCCAGACTGGGTACTGTCATCGGAAGCAGGGGTGTGTTGACTGGACACAGTTCCCTGTTGGGACTGTCCAGAGCCACGTGCACGTGGTCTCCTGGGGCGTCTGGATGACAGCACAGACCCAGCATTGCTGGGGCTGGTGCTGGCACTTGAGGCGCGCGAGTGGGCCCGTTGTCGTCCGCGGCCACTGCCAGTTGGTGCTCTTGCTGGCATACGGCCACGTCAGCGCATAAGCGCACACCATCGCCCTGGCCCATGGACATCTGGTTGTGGAGCAGCTGTTCTATGCCCCACAGCGTCTGTCAACGACATCTGTGAAGTTACGGATAGCATTCGCAACATCACGCATGCCGTCTGTCATGGCTATGCGACATGCTCTCAGCTCCCTCAGACCCTGTCTGGTGTACCTTTCCATACGTGCCTGTGCCTGCATGACAGTTCTAAACATAGTGGAGGTTGATATACCTACTTGGGCACGTCGGCCAGAGGCAGCGCCACGGATGCCCCACGAGAACCCATGGGTGACTGTCTGCGTGGTACCATTGGAGGCCTCTGCACATGGCTGCCTTGCGAGGATGCATGTACCACAGGTACCACATTACCCTGATCTATGCCCACTGCTGACTGTCCATCACCTAGGGACAATGGTGACAAAGGATGTAACGGCAGGATGACTGTGCGCGTTGACGGGTTGAAAGCTGTGTACTGTCAACTGGCTGACCAATGGCGGACCCAGACACACCTTCCTGCAACATTACAGACATTTCATCATCATCAGTACCTGGGGCACAAGATTCAGGTTCCCTGCTGCAGGTCACCAGAGCAGCACCAGAACCTACAGGAGGAAAACATGGAACACAGATTACAGTCTCAATACATATTTGAAAGAGATGCACTTCAATACTAATGCACACATTCAGAAATGGACACATGCACTCATGGACACTAACACACATGCACACTTGGGCACAGGCACACTTGCACACATGCACACCCCACAGTAAACATACACATCAGTACCGTGTTACACTACTCAATTTACTACCTGTCAATTACAGTTATTGTGAACACAGTCACCAGCATGTCTACTACAGAGTTACACTACTCTTCCTAGTTTTATAAATTGTTTTACAGATAATGTTAAAAAGACTCACCAGCATGTATGGCCTGCCTCATTGCTAGATGGGAGGGACCTGGAAGTGTGAAGAGAGTAATGTCAGTGGGCACATGTGTGCCATTCGTTTTGCACATGATACAGTACAGTAGTACACTAGTTCCCTTATACACATCAGCTGCACATCATGTTTGTATATATATCATGATGACAGATACATACCACATGCACACCTTATGCGTGCATGAAGTAACAGCATACAGAACAGTCATATGTACATACCAGGAGTTAACTCTAATCTCACCCTTACCTCTCTTCAAATGTCAACTCAAACTGTACTTCCAAAACGACTGGCTTTGTTCTTCTTGGAGTCCAGGCTAACGTCCCTCTCCCTACCCTCTCTTCACCTTTAACCCCTCATTGTGCATAGAAACTAGCTTCTACCCTGTTTCTTTCACCTTGATGTCCTTCTATGCTCTGACCTACTTCTCCCATCCCTCCCACCTCCTCTTGACTGTCTTCCTTCTTTTCCTCACTTCCCTTCTTGACTCCTGCCTCTTCCATATCATTGTATCTGTCATACTCCTTCTACTTCTCTACCCTTCTGAGCCCTAACTATTATGTATATGGCTTTTGCCTTATTGCATAACCATTATGCTTTAGGTAGGATTGCTTTGAAACCAAAGGTACATTGTGTATGACTCTAAACTGTTTGACTTCCTTACATGTATGTTGATTTAATTAACAGGCTGGTGTACAATTCTATTATGTTGGCTGTCTGTATTGACAACTTGTCTGTCTGCCTTTATTACGTTATGTGTGGAGCTTTTCTCCACAGTCCTCTACTGAAAATGAACTTATATCCAGCTAGACTATCTGTGTCAACAAATGTAAAAGTAATAACAATAAATGAATATGGCATCTTACCTGCACGCTCGCTGTCTTGCTGCTGTGTGGATCCAACCTCCATCAGGATGCATGATTGTTGCTGTTGTTCTGGGGCTGGATCCACAACACTTAGCAGTAGCCCCTCCTGTCTGGTGAGGGGATGTGGCCACCCCACCTGTGGCAACCTGTTGCCTGCGGATATCTGCAGCACGCTGGCGGACATTTCTTATCAAATCACTGCAGTGATGTCTCACCTGCTCATATGTCCTATCATGCATGCCAACATCATTTATCCTGCTAACAAGGTTTTGCCACAGTGCAGACCTCTCCTGCTGATTCTGGGTGGTGCGTGAGAACAGGATGGCATAGTCACGCACCAGGCTCTGGTGGATCACGTCATCCTCTGCAGCAGAGTAGGCAGGATTCCTTTTGGTGCCATGTCTATCTGGAAAGGTACACAAACAGGTTATCAGCATAGTATCTCAACAATACATGGTACACATTCTATACAGGGAGTGTTAACTTCTACTTATTACTGATTGGTTAAAACCTGATTACAGTGTAGCTATCATTCTATGTCATTTGTACTAAGTACTTGGCCTTCAGCCCAGTTGTTTTACATTAGGGAGGTTGGTGGCAAGCACTGTGGTGGCAGGACACATATCTTTCATCCATTGAAGTTGGGAACTGCTGATTGTGGGCCCAGTGTACAAGTGTATTACTTCTGGTATGGGCAGTTGGCCTTCAGGCCAGTTATTTAACATTAACGAGGTTTGTGGTCTGCACTCATGTGTGACAATAGGCTGTACTCTGCCATTCATAGCTGGGGACATCTGGTTTCAGGTTTATAGTGCCTGCATATCTGAGCTGTATCTTACTGACATTGCTACACCTTGTTTTTTGTAGCAAACACTACATCCAGGCCTCCTGGATCTACCTTTGTTTATATGCTTGTTATCTGTTAGCTTGTTATTTCACTGGTATGCTACTTCCACATAGTACACATCTTCTCAACACATCTGTGACTCACTACTGTTATCTGCATTGCTTACTGTACGTACTTCCATGTTACACATGACAGCAAGTGACTGCTTGTCATTGTTGCATTTACTTCATTGTGACACATTGCACTTAGGTTACCTGGCATTTGCTCACTGACACTTTTATATCAGTCAGCAGTTGTAGGTAATGTCAGTACACCCTCACTCCCCACTGGACCTTGTTTTCAATCATTAGTGATTACAGAGTTCACAATAGTATTCTAGCATGTCCAGAGGTCAGTTGTCAGTTCCTCCCCAGTCCAGCTGGTGAGTGTGGTACTCCAGAGACAATGTTAGAACAGATGCATGTACACAGACAACCCCCTCCTCCTAACAACAAATTCAAACTTATGTGAGTGATGCAACCATATACCAGACTGGAGGCTAGGCTCTGTCTACTCAATACTGCCATAACCAGTCACGTGGCAAAAGGGATCACTCACTACACTTCCAGTCTCACGTAGACCTACCACAACAGCGGACCTAACACATGATCACACATGATCATACTTGTAGGCTCAGACCACAGCTCTGCCTATGCAGCAGAGACCTCCTAAGCAGACATCCAGGCAACCACTACCACATAAACGAACATGTGCAACACATATCACACAAAGCCAATGTGCTGAACACTCACAGCCATTAACAGTTAACAACACACCTCATACACCTGTACTAGGTGCCTCTATCATCAGGCACACTCACATCACGTTCACCAGGCTTAACGAGGTGAGGGTCACGGTGTGCAGCCTGTCAGGCACTATGACCTGCCACATAACACAAACACTCAGGTAACCCCAAGGCAGGTACAGGTATGACTCAGTCAATGTCCATGCTGCTGTGAATGGCCTGACACATTCCTCCCTGGACTACATGACATGAGACATTACAGAGCTCTCTGAGCACGTAGCCGAGACAGTTTGACCCTGACCTTGAGTAGCATCCTACTCTCACCTAGAGCGATGCCACAATATCAAGGCACGATGATCCCTTCCAACAATTGACTGACATACTGGTGTCATTCACAGGTGTGCCAATGCCTGCCATCTTGGGGTGGTATTCTTTGCTAGGGACAGCTTGCACCTGTCACCACAGTCCTATTGACATTTGGCGGAGCCTCCTGCTACACCCATAGTGCCTGTATTAGGCAAGGCTCATAAGGCAAACCCACATCCATTTGTATCACAAAGGATGAGGAAGTAAGAGTGATACTACTCAACACTGGACGTCTAGACCCAAGGATGCACGCACTCAAAACCCTACCTAGCATTCTGGACATCGATATCTGTGCAGTAACATGAACCTGTTTCAGGTTTCACAGGAGCACACCAGTACTACCATGTTATAGCTGTTACCATTCTTGTCGGCCCCAACACTTGAACAAGGGAAGGGGAGTATCAGTATTCAATGCAGATTCCCACGCCTCCACATTGGTGGCACAGTACAACATAGGTGTTAGGCCATTGAGTACAGAAGTCGTAGTTGGGGACCTGGGGAAGAAACATGGTAGCGGTCTGTCATTTGTCTACCACATGGCCAGCGTGGATTGACAGACATGTTATATAGCCCAGCTAATCATGACTGATTCACATGTATGGCAGGGGAGGTCATTGTGCCTCTGTACTCATCCATCATCAGGCCTATAATTGCGTACAATGCACCTTTTGGGATGTACCTAACCAGACACCTACAGCAACTGGTACAGGACAACAGTACTTCATCAAGGGGATGCAATGGCTCACACAGATGTCATATGCTGCCCAGGTAAAGTGAATCCAGCTGGACTCAGTGGCATACTGCCTGTTCAGAGGCAATCTGTGTGTGCCATATACAGCCATGTCCTACCTAGCAGTAATGAACATGATGCACCTCAGGCAATCAGAGTCCCATACAGCCACATGCTCAGGAGAGCTGGACCTCAGCACTGACATACATGGACATGCTGGAGGGGCATATTCCTAACCGAGAGGCTCCCTTCACTCTGTAATGAGCTCACACTACTGGTTAGGCAGAGTCCCTCATTGACTCTCTTCCATAGGAATCTGGATGAGTGGATGGAGATCATAGTTGTACCCCAGGTATCACTTCTATGTCGCTGTTAGACAGAGGCACAGTATACTAAAGTCGGACAAGGGCATAGCAGCATAACTTGTGATTGGGTGGCAAAGACAAACACATTCTACTAGGCTTACCAATGCCCTAGGGCAAATAGCCTAGTATGAACCTATGAACTGTTCATTCTCAACTGTTTGAGCTCATTACAGAGTGAAGGGAGCCTCTCGGTTAGGAATATGCCCCTCCAGCATGTCCATGTATGTTCTATTCAGTCGCCCGCTTGCTCAGAGGTGACCTTTGCCTAACATATAAGGCCATGTCAAACCCAGATTTGATGAATATGCTTCACCTAAAAATCTAGATCCATCAGAGCCACAAGGCGGAGACTTAAACCTCGACACGGCTATTAATAGGACGTGCTGGAGGGATAGATTCATCACCCAAAGACTCCCTATGCTGTGGAACAAAATCACGGTATATGTGAGGCAGAGCACCTCGCTGGCCTTGTTCAAGAGAAATCTTGACCAATGGATGGGAGATCGTAGATATACCCCAGGGATTACCTCAGTGTCACTGCTCGACAGAGGCACAGCAAAATAATGGGTATGGTTCCCCATACTAAAGGGGTGGCGTAAGCCACAAAACGATGGGCTAGGCTTGTAAATGCCCTCAGGCAGATAGCCTAGTATGAACCTATGAACATGTGTGTACTGATATTGTACTTCTGCCATATGTTGCATGTGTGTGTGTTGTGGGGGATGCACAGGTAATGGCCAGATACGTCTGCACAGGTGACACGTCTGACACATTCTGGGTGTTCATCCATACATACTGGATGTGTGCTGCCATCCAACCCTGTGATGTGGACACACATTACTCAGCCTGGATATACATATCCGAACAACACCACAAGCACAGTACACTACCTTGCTATGTATGCATGTTATTACACAGTTATTCAGTAGTTATGACAGTGATGCTATCCATGCAGCCCACTGGCCCAGTGGAAGCCACAACACACACCGCCAGCACCTTTGCATATGCTTACCACAGACATCCCACATACTGCATGTACTGTGCACACAGTTATCTAACCCAGAACAACTGCACACCACTTATTAATCCTGTCCAGTGGACTACAGATACAGGCATATTGTATAACAATAGTAGGAGGCTACTGCAGCACAGGGCAGATTCACATGACGGAAGGCATCTGTTGTCTGTAGTGTTAAGATGCTTCACATTCACCAAATGCACAGATATTGTCAACATTGTTGCAGACAGTTTAGGTGCAGGTAACCCCCCCCATTGTCCTACACATGTGTTATTAGTTATCCCAGATGACTGTAACCTCCCTATCCTCTCACATGTCCAGGTGAGAGCCACCCTCATCATTGCAGAACACATATCATCACTGTTACGAAATGGTATCCCTGGATGTGTGCTACATTCACCCCTGGAGGACATAGCACCACATGGCAGACTGATATTAATCCCTGACCATACTACAGGATATGTACCTGAACAGTGCCATACATACACAGTGGTCCCACACCAATGAGGAGGAACCTCTACTGACCCTGGGAACTACTGCATCATATGCACAACTGGCCTTGTGTTCTAAGCTATGGAAGTGTTAGTTATGGCCCACATGTACAACAATATTACATATGTTTATATTTCATGACTATGTACACACAACCTATCTCATGGACATACCTATAGATAGTGAACTATGATACATTTGGAGGTGTCACAGTATACACAGGATTAACCTGCTACTTTGCATTACCTGTGTTTGTGGCAGCTGTTGCTGTGCCAGTGGTGCTGCTTGCTGCTTGCTGCTGATTTTGCTGCTGGCAGTCCTAATATTTGTTTGGTTGTTTGGTTGTTTGGTTGTTTTCTCTGTCTCTCTCTCTCTCTCTCTTTATCCGTAGTGTTTGTGCAATGAATGTATTGCGTGAGTGTAGTGTGGGAACTCAATGCTTTTGTAGGTATCTGCATAGGTCCATGTGATGGCCTCTGCACCAATTGTAAGGCAGCATTTGCTAATTGCATGCAGGTTGGTGTGTACTGATTGCATGTCTCACTGTGATTTCAGGACACTGCTATAAAAGGGTATGTGAGATAGGCGTTGCCCTTTCAGATTGTAGGGCGTGGACCATGCTGGTATGCTGTTGACAGTGTTTTGTGAGTGTGAAGGTTAGTACATCTACCATGCTTCATGCTGTGTTGTAGATTCAGGTTGCTGCATTTATCTTGCCTGTACCCTGTAGTGAGTGTGTATGCATACTGACAGCTACAACTATATGTCATATGTATTGCTATATAAATATATATATATCTGTGTACATATACATACTTTCATATATGTACATTAGCTGACATTATTGGGTACAAGCTAACAATTAGCAGGGCTGTTTCTGTTAACACTACACTAGTATGGGAATCCAGTAATTGGGACTATAAAAGTCTGCATGACATGCTTTGGGTAGTAGACATAATATATTGCCTTTATCTTCATTCCTACTATTACATGTTCCACTTATTTAGCACTATATTCCTGTATGAGAGTCATGGCTTAGTGGTAGGTCATACAGACTAGTGTTACAATGGTCTTGTGGTAGGGCCTACTAGTATGCTCATATTCTGCTTTTGAGTTGAGTATAGGGCCTATCAATCAAAGTGCTGGAGGCACCTTTAAGCAGTTAAAGGGCTTAGTAGGTCTCACAGGAGCCAGGCTGTGTTGCAGATTCTGGTTGCTGCATATATCTTCACTGTTTCCTGTAGTGAGTGTGTATGGCTACTGAGACCTACAACTATATTTCATATGTATTAGTATATATTTATATATATGTATGTGTAGATATACATACCTTCACATATGTACATTACCTTACGTTACTATGTACAACCTAACAGGTAGCAGGGCTGTTTCTGTTCACACTGAACTAGTATGGAAATCCAGTGATTTGGCCATTAAAACTCTACCTGACATGCTTTGGATAGTACATCTCCTATATTGCCTTTATACTGATTCCTACTATTGCATGTTATATTTATTTTAGCACTGTGTTCTTGTGAAGCAGGCATAGTTTAGTGGTAGGTCATACAGACTAATGTTACCAAGGTCCTGGGTTCGAGACTGACAGTGGGAATTTTTTTGTACTTTGCAAACTTTCAAACTGAGTACAGGACCTGAAAATCAAAGTGCTGAGGCCACCTTTAAGCAGTTAGAAGGGTAAGTAGGTCACACAGGGGTCAGGCTGTGTTGCAGATTCAGGTTGCTGCAATTATGTTCACTGTTTCCTGTAGTGAGTGTGTATGGCTACTGAGACCTACGACTATATTTCATATGTATTAATATATATTTATATATATGTATGTGTAGATATACATACCTTCACATATGTACATTACCTTACGTTATTATGTACAAGCTAACAGGTAGCAGGGCTGTTTCTGTTCACACTGAACTAGTATGGGAATCCAGTAATTTGGCCATTAAAACTCTACCTGACATGCTTTGGATAGTACATCTCCTATATTGCCTTTATACTGATTCCTACTATTACATGTTATATTTATTTTAGCACTGTGTTCTTGTAAAGCAGGCATGGCTTAGTGGTAGGTCATACAGACTAATGTTACCAAGGTCCTGGGTTGTGCACTGACAGTGGGAATTTATTTTTCTTAGCAAACTTTCAAACTGAGTACAGGACCTGTCAATCAAAGTGCCATAAAGGCACTTTTAAGCACTAAACCAGGTTTGCTCGTTTGCGGAGCTCACGCATGCACTGCCGGTGAGCTCCACGCTAACACAAGCGCACCAGCTAATTTCTTTGAAAGAAAAGAAAAAGGGTGACAGGAAAGTGGTGAAAAGGGGTCACAAAGAGGGTAAGACAGTAGGGAAACAAGCGTGGGATTTGCAGGAGGGATATAGGTAAGGCCCATAGATGCCCATGTCTTTGGCAGCAACAGCTGTGCATTTCCATGTATTTTGGTGAGACATTGGAAACCTTTCACCCCTGAGAGAGGTGTCAGGACAACATTAATATTTGTTGTAGAGCCAATTGTAATTAACTGTTTCAATGTCAAGCAGACATGTGTGCGACATGGACAGCTATGTATGGGAGTAATTTTTTTGTGGGTACAGAGTGCCCTTTTTTTTTTTTTTTCAGGTGAGAGTGGTATGTCAGGTGAAGGAAGTCGGTATAGCTGGGGAGGTAGGTTGGGTAGGTTAACAGACAAGACAGACAAGGCATACAGGGTGTGTATGACACACGTGGGGGTTACACAATTGACGGGACGGAGGTTGGGATTTCCAAGATGCATGAGCCCACAGATGGCAACAGTGGAACTGATATCCCCACCCATAGGCAGTTGCCACTGTTCCTTCCCAGCCCAGGACGGGGCTGTGCTGGGGGCTGTGTAGGCGGGTCAACGGCCGGGGCCGTTAGCTGTGCCACACGAGCCTCAAGCTGGCGTAGGGGCCCAAGTACAGTGTCTTGGATCTCCCTTCGCACCACAGACCGGACACCGCGGAGGGTGAGTGGACGAACCCCTCCGACCACACTTGCAGAGGGGGGACCGGCCCCATCCCCTGCAGCGCTTCCACCCGAAGGTGGCACAGGGCCACCGGAGGGGGGTCCGGCCTGGGCACTAGTGCCAGGTGCATGCGCCAGCTGAGGTGTGAGAGGTGGGTCCTCTGGGACCCGCCTTCCTAAGCGTTCTACGTTTGTGAGTTGTTATGTTAGTTTGGGTTAGTGGCATTTTATTCCATTCAGATTAGTTGTAACAGCATGCATTGGTATTCCCATCAAACAAACACACAGATATTAACACCATTGAACAAGGGGCATATCAATATCACATGCATTATTTGAACAGAAATACACAGTCAAACAACATGCAGGGTTGATTAATGGCAACAGGCCATCAGATTTGCAGGTATGAACAGGGCACATGCACGAACAGACATGCATATATTTTTGAAACGGACAAATGTCCATGATTAATGAAATGTTCACATACCATTATTTAGTGGGTGTTGTTATATGGAATTATAGGGTTGGCGGAGATAGAAAGTGATGACACATTCATATGTTACACATTGATTTACATTTGTATAAGGTACACAATTAAGTTGTGGCTGATGTTTCAAAATAAATTTTATTTGACTGTCAAGCTACACCTGTTACAAATACATCACTATCCTACTTATTTTGAATTTTATCAGATACATCATCCTGCTACACTTTGATGACAGGACAGGGGACAACTATGGCTGTTTAGTCTGTCAGATAATCATTCATTCTATCTGCAAATTGTTTACTGTGATCACCATATACAGCATTTGGCCTAGACATTCCAGATTCTGACACACTGAAATCAGTTTGGGATATTAAGTTGTACTTCCCACATGCATTTAGTTCTGTAGAAACACACTGGGGCTACTATATTCAGGGGTTATTACTACTTTATTTATTCATACATGACCCTTTCTGTCACTCTCACACATCCTGCAACTTCACAGTTCAGGTTGGTACTTCTAGGCTTTGTTCACATGTTAGACTGGTGGTGATTCAAACACTTTCCAACAGCCTCACTTCTGTCATGATTCAGCATTTCAACAGGGGATATATCTCACATATGACTACCTCAGATTCTAAAGCTGCACTCTTGGGACTACTGCAGGTTACACTATATTTAATTCATGGTGGGACATCTGTATTACAGCACTGTTTAATTCTATCAATTATATTTCCAGTTACACTTGCATACTGATGAACTTGTTGCAGCCATACCTGCAGACTTACAATTCCTGCTTGCACATTATATTACTTTTAATCAATACACTGCAGTGTTCTGATACATGCTACAGTACAATATTTATTTACAAGTAATGGGTGGGGTTACTAACCTGCATGGTGGCGCAGCCGCACCAGCCTATGGCCATACATCTCGCGATTCACAGAGCGGACACCTGCAGCTGTAATCTGAAGAAGTAATATTGGACTACACATCTCCATGGTATCAGCCAGTTGAAATCCTTACATACATAAGCAAAATGTAACTTACTCAGTAGTGGGGTGTTGGGCATATCCCGGGCCTCCTGGATCCATTCGGACAACTGGTCTTCCTTGCGTCGCTTCAGGTCCGCATGGTGGTGACGGACCTGCTCACCAGCGCGTGGAATACCAGTAGCACTGGTCAGATCACGAGCCAACTGGTCCCATGCCTCTGCCCTATACGCTCCCTATGAGACCTGGCCCTGCATGAGTTGGGCCTCGTGATGATGGACAAGGAGCCAGACCATGTATCTGGACTCCTCAATGCCCCAACGCTGTGCTCGAAAGCAAAGTCCCTCACCTACTCCACTCATTCTAACTGCAGGTCTGTTCTACAATCGTTTCTGCTGTGTATTCCCGCCTATGGGGCTTATATATGCCGCTTTTCCCGCACATTTCTCTGATTGGCCATTTTGGAATTGTATCTACTTCACTGAAAATGCTTTCTCATGCTCCATTCTGGATTTTATCCCATATATATGCTATTTCTGCATTTCATGGTATTGCTGTCATGGCTTAGTGGTGAAGTACCTTGACTCTAGTGCATGGTATCCTGGGTTCGACTCTGGCAACTGACTTTTGATTTTCCTGACAGAAATGAGTTGAGGACCTGTCAATCAAACTTGCCAAAAGCACTTTTAAGCATTTAAAACCAGGTCTGCGCTTGTTTGCGCGAAGGTAACGCATGGGCACTGGCAGTTAGCTTGTGGGAGCGGCGCGCAAACGGTGTGTGCTGGGATAAACCTTAATTGGCTAGTGACACACATGTTCAGCTAAGCACAGCTAGTTGCAAACGGTTTCAGCCTATTAAACCGGTGCTTAGCAACGAGCATACAGTTTGCAGCTTTTTAAACACTACTCAGCTACGGGCATTCCGTCTCACAGCAGCTTAGCTATCAGTACATTTCTGACTATTTTTATTATTGGGTTACTTCGGAATATATGCTCCATTTCATTCCATTTTACAAAAGGGAATACATTTACATTTGTACAATACTGTCAGGGGGCTTTTTCGTGCTTATTTACAAAAAAAAAAAAAAAGTTGTTGTGGGGGCTCGAACCCTGCCTGCCTACTCCTAGGTCGGCAGCTCTACCGCTAAGCTATTACTTCTTGGCTTACTTTGCATATTTAGTTCTTATATCCTTTTCCACTGACTGCTAACTGTGATTGCGCTAGTAGCACACCCGCGCACACAGTAGCAAACATTTCCGGGGTTTAAAAAAAAAAAAAAGGTTTTAATTTAATTTTATAACATCTCTTCACTTTATACAGTGATGGTCTATCGGGGCATGTGTTGTGTAGTGTGTTTATTCACATTTCCATGGCCTCTCTCGTGGCTGTTTACTTTCAGCCATTCTAGTCCTCCGGGGGCGTGTCCGCTTGCAGGGCTTAGCCTACAGACACGCCCCCTACTCTCTTACACGGACCGTGTAAGAGTTACTAGTGTGATTCAGCATGCCTCATGCACCTCATGCATATGCATGACATGCTGACATCACACAGTTTCACTGCAACCTCCGTGTAAGAGTTATAACTCTTACACGGAGGCTTCCTGAATTTGGCCCTATGTCTTTGCGCTAATTTCCTTTCTCAGGATGTCACTGGTTGAACAGCCTAAAGTTTATGTTGATATACCATGGCTTTACATTGGGAAGAATAGTTTAGCATTTGCAGTTAATAAATTAATCTTTGTATACATTGATAAATAATGAAAATGGAAATGATTTTACATAACAACATTAGCTGCAAAGAAAAAGTAAAGAAGAATCAGTGTAGTGCTTTGCTTCTAGTGAATACCCAAAATTGGTGTAACACATTGAAGGTCTGTGCATGTCAAGAATTTCAATGTAGACTAAAGAACATTACTTGGAAGAGATTATTATGCAGGTTTGATAAACTTTTAACTGTCAGAAGGGTTTAGTGTAACAGTTACTTTACTTCTCCTGTCGTTACCACAACAGGCGAAATAACATAATTTGTCTTTAAATAAGGGATTCTTTAATTTCATGTCTAGGGTTGTTGTGTGATTCTTATATAAAAAAAAACAAACCTGAGACGTTCACTAGCCAAACTTTACTGCTAAGGATGACTGGTGGCTTTAGTGATTTTTTATTTATTTATTTTTTATAAGGAAGGAAAACATCCCTCAACCCTTTTGTTTGTGTACATCTTGTAAGCTCTCTAACAGTGCCTTTATGGACTATCTGAAGCTTATTCAATATTAGAAAGACTGATAATGTAAGAAAATTACTAAACTAACATAAACAATATGCATAGCAAGCAAAAATGTTATCATCTAGAAAGCCTTGTGTAATTTAATCATTCAAAGATACAGCTAGGAACAAAAAGAAGTTCATAGGATTGTGTATAGGAACCCTGGTTTGCAGGACAGGGTTAAGGGTATAAAGTACTTTGATTTTACAGGAAATAATCTTCATCACTATATGAATCAGCTCTATTAGAACTGCACTGTACTAGCCATTGCTTTTCTGTACTGGCCTCAAAACTGTGGTAGTCACTTCCTCCTGATTTAACTGACCAAAGTACTCCCTTTTCGGGCTATAATTCAAACAATGATTACTAAAACAGTTTGAATGTAACTGTTCATCTAAAGGCCATGTCCCATAAAGAGATATACCTGATCCATCTGATTAGCTCACTCATCCTTAACTGAGATTCAGATTACCTCATCATTACTGCTCTAAATCCGCCATGCATAATCCAATCCCCTTTTTCATCTTACTGGTATATATTAGCTTTCCTGTGTGCAGCCATGGTGGTGCAATGGTTAGCATTGTTGACTCACAGCAAGAGGTTCTCCGGTTCAATCCTCGGCTGGGGTGCCTTCTGTGCCGAGTCTGCATGTGCTCCCTGTGGTCGTGTGGGTTTCCTCTGAGTACTCCGGTTTCCTCCCAAAGATATGCTGCAGGTGGATTGGACACTCTAAATTGGCCCTAGGTGTAAGTGTGTGTATGTGTGTGCCTTCTGTGGAAGGTTGGGTGCCGGGCTGGCAACTCGACACTGTAAAACTCCACTGTCAATCATGAGCAGACAGGTGATATGCTGCAGCAACCCCTAACCGGGAAAAGACGAAGAAGAAAATTAGCTTTCCTGTCCCAGCTACTACTACCCATATATCCACCACATCTACTTCTCCTACCTTTAATCTGTTTTCCTTTGCTATTTCAGTTATGTAAGTGTACACATACTTGGTGTGTTAGATCTTCTATGTATATAGTTTGTTAGATTGTCTGTGTTTACTCATAAATGTATACAGTTGTTACTTGTATACTGTACACTGTTAGGTCTAATATCTTTGAATAAGTGTTCTACTCAATTAAACAAATGTAAATAAATAAATCAGATGGAGTATCTTTCAGAGATTGTGAGTATCAGTTCTAGTGATGCTGTGTACAATGTTGCAAATTACTAAAAGGCCAGCACTGCCTGCAGTATTTAAATGCCACAGGGAAGGTGGACATTGCAATGAAAGAATAAAAGTTTCTTGCAAGAAGAAAAAAAATCACGAATAGAAGACAATTAAATGACACATGGTTGGATAACTGAAGCTGAAAAAAATTGAGGTATGCCTACAGAAGTTTATATTTGGAAAGCAGTTCATGTCATCAAGCTGAGGGTGAATGCAGAAATCATAACCCACGGTTTGAAGCCAGAGACATTGATGCTTGACTGCAGTGGACAGCATGCAGGATCAGTGCTCTAGGTCCAGCACTTAACCATAATTCCATGGGTCATGCAGCTATTTTCCAAAATGTTATGCTTTCCATTGATGTCAAGGATAATCATCATGATCCTAAGGGTTGGATCTTTATATGCAGGAGAAAAAGACAAGTAATGATTGTGAATCACCCATTACATCAATTACTCTATTTTATTTCTCTAATTATCTAAGTTACTTGAAAACTTTGGTGAATAAGTGATACAGAGCCAGAGTCAGAAAAAACTGATGTTGTGGAAAGTGAATTTGCTAGCCGCACATAGGGTGTTTACAATTCAGAAAAACACTGTATGTGTGGATGTAGTATATTCTGCAGTCCATATAATGACATGGTAATGAGCAATGTTTTTTTTAAAATGAGCATCTTGGTGTATTTTAATGAGGTAAAATGAGATGACAGAACAATTCAGAAACATGAAAATGCCATATAGCATAGCTGCAACTGCTGTACAATTGATCCCAGTGTAATGCTTGTGTTTAGACTGACTGAATCATTAAACAATGCTAGAGCTTTATCAAACATGCATTTGTACGAGGCTATTATTGCTGTTACTATGCTTGAAGGGGTGCAACCTTGCCCCTGAAAGTGAAGGTTATTTGTCTGCTCTTAGCATTTCTTGGACTGCATGGCAATGACATTGTGGACTGGCACCATGTACGTAGGGACACCATTCAAGAAATTCTGGACATGCACCAACCTTGTCTGTAGCCCTTTGGAGTCAACAAGTGCTTATCTTAGTGTATGCTAATATATGTGTAGCTTTACATATATTAGCTAGTGGAAACTTTCAGAGATCTATTGCTTACACAGTGTGGGCATCTCAGGCATCTGCCTCAAGAATACACCATCAAATTCTCAATGTCATGCTTTGACATGTGGGGAAGCATGTGGGGTTCCCATGTATCCCAAAAAAACACAGCCAACTCCATGTAGCATTTCTATCATATATCCCTTTTCCTGAGCTATTGGGGGGGTCATAGACTATACCTTCATTGAAATAAATGCCCACCTGGAGAACTGGATAGGCGGTACATGAACCACAAAGGGTATCACTCTATCAACTGTCATGTGGTCAGTTACTTAATAGGGTATAATTCACATTATGTGAGCAGCCTATCTTGTGCAAACATCTGTGAGGGTGACTTCTCACTGGGGTATCATGTTGATGCCACACATGCCCTGAAATCCTGGTTTATGACTCACATAAGAAATCCATTAAATCAAACAGACCATGGGTACAACCATGCCTAATTACCATCAAGAAATAATATTGATTTTTTTTAGGCTTTTGAAGCACTTACATTCTGGATTTATCTGGTGGTACATTGCAATATGACCATGGAACATGTGTAAAAATAATGAGTTTGTGTGCAGTTTTGCATAATATTATTCTTACTAAGCAGTTAAAGCAAGATGGGCAATTACAGGGGCAGCATGTATTAGTATAACAGGCAGCAGAGGTCGAGTTAGATGAAGAGTCAGTAGAGGAACCATCAGCAGAGAAGGATCATGCCAGATGAAGGCCGGCACAGTGTGGCACTAACAAAGAGGCAGTGAATGCATATAGCTTAAGAACATATACAAAATTAAAAGAGATACACAACAGTAAAAGTGATGCATGCAAAAACCAGCACAATGCTGTGCTCATCATTTGGTGACAATGACAGAGACTTTGAGTGACTTTGCAAGCATCAGAAGCCATTTGAAGCTAAGAAAATGAATATAAGTATATTTTTAGCACTTGCACTATCTAATCTCATCCACTGTGAAGATCTACTGCAGTTTCTGATTGTTTTTCTGCACATTTTTCAAAGATTTCAACTGTCTGTCTAACTGCTGCAGAGCTGCTGTTCTAAGTAGCTACAGTGTGTCTAGTAGAATTGTTAAGCTAGTTCCAAGCATCTGTTTGTTGTTCCCAGTACTTGTGCTCCCAACCAGCCATTTTGTATTAAGAGAGTCTACGTTTGCACTGTTGTGGCAGGAGAGGGCTGATTTCACTCATCTGAGCTGGAAATTACTGGTACAGAGTTCATTGTTTGTTTACCTGATTGACATTGCCATATATATATATATATATATATATATATATATATATATATATATATATATATATACACACACACACACACACACACACACACACACACACACACACACACACACACACACACACACACACACACACACACACATACCAAAATCTAAAATGTCCCTATAAAGCTATCTCAGAACATTACACCAGTTCTGTGGCACTTACTAGGCAATACATTTGCTTGGGGAACAGCACTTAACATTCAGCCGGGAATTTTTTAGTTAGCATTACCTCATTTTAGCACCCAGGGCTATCACTCCACAATGACCGACTAGTATGAGCACTGGCCGGAAATGCAGACTAGATCAACTGGACATACAGCAAGAAATCACCCACCCAGCTTGTTCTGTTTATATACACCCACCCAAATATGCCTGACCTGTGTATAAGACTAAATGGACTAAAAACATTTTAACTGCTTGAATCTTACTAACCATAGCCATATAAAAGAGCTTCCAGTTTCTCAGTTTTTGTAGCATCTTTTGTTTAGTCTCTTCCCACATATCTTAGCTTCCAGACTGGAATTATTTTTAATCCATAACCCTAAGTACTTCATTTTATCATGTCCTCAGAAATATGGCTATTACTGAACCAATTTGTGTGAGTACATAATTTATGCTATTGCCTTTTTTAGCTTCAGTAATTTTGTATCCTGAAAAGATTTGAAATTGACTCAAGATGTTCCACAACATTGAAATGTCCTTTTCTGGTTTTACAAGGTATAAAATAATATCATCTAGAAATAGAACCAGCTTTTCTTGACTACCATGTCAATTACATCCTTGAATTTCTGAGTCACTTATTTTGTTTGCTAATGGTTCTAAATATAATGCAAATAGCAATGGGGAAAGAGGACACCCCCAGCCTGGTTCCTCTGCTCAAGCAGAAATTATGAGAGAGGAACCACCCACTTTAATATTTGCCTGCAATACCTCATATATCTCCCTAATCACCCTAATAATTTTATCAAGTCATGCAAATGCTTTCATTGCCCTGCTCATAAAGTCCCAGCTTACTCTATCAAATGCTGTCTGATTCAAGACCCACCAACAGTTGTGGTGTTTTCTTAAATTCTGCTTCCCTCTGGATCATCAATATTCTGTTAATGTTATCATGTTTTCTTCTCTTCCACAAAACCACATTGATACATATTTACCAGTTTTGACATCACTTTTGCCATTCTTTTAGCCATTATAGACAGTAACAATTTATAATCATGGTTCATTATTGAAAAGGGCTTACAAGAAGTTGGATATGATAGGTCTTTACCCTCTTTAGGTATTACAGCTACCACCACTTTCTTCCAGGATGTAGGCACTTCTCCTCCTCTTAAAATACTGTTAAACAAACCTTCCAGATTTTTATCAGTTTTTTCCCTCCTAGCTTCCAACCATCCACAGGAATACCATCTGTTCCTGGGGACTTTCCTGTGGTTGGTTATACATCACCATTTTTTATCTCATCTCCTCCTAACCTGTTAGTAATCATACCTCTAAACCTCCTACAGCATGAAATCTGGACAAAGCCATAAATAATGTGGGTCAAAGGCCCCAAACTAGGCACACTTTCTAAGTATTGCTTTTACAAACGTAGAAAGTGAATTTTCTGAAGGGTATGAAGTCTGAACCTCAAATATCTGTTATTATTTTTTGACTTCAACCCTCAATGATTTGTCAGAAAAACAGAATTTTATGAGAAACAGACCTAAAATATAGGGCAAAAATCTGAGCATTCTGCTGAAATCTGTGCAGTTGAGAGGTATAGTAATTGAGCCTCATCTACCTCTAACCTTGGCATATTTAAGTCTTCCATAAAAATTTCCATGTGTACCTTTTATGGTTTCCATATTTGTCTGCTTTATACAGATTTTCATAGAATTTATTAAATGTTTCCAATGCCTCTGTAGGATCTCTTGTTATCTTCATTGTTATAGACTCACTAAGCTTAACAACAGCCCTTTCTACTTTCTGTTGCCTGAGACATTGTGCTAAACGTTTTTATGCTCTAGAGTTATTATAAAAAGCAGTTGCTTGACAGCAATCTTTCTGAACTTATGCATATCATTGAGGTAGTCCCTTGTTTTCTGTTTAGCATTCTGCAGTTGCTGCTCTTTTGTTCTTTGAGATCCCCCTTTAATGCAATACTTTAACATTTCTCAGACCCTCTAAATAATTTTTGTTACTTCTTAACCATATCTCCCTTTTGTTTATTTCTACTCAATTTTTAAACTCCACTTTAATTCTATCCCACTCCCTAGTTATATTTTCAGAAGATATTTCTATCTTCTTTGATAGCTCCTAAATAGTTTCCCCTATCTACTCCTTAAATTTCTCTCTTTTTAACAGATAGGTGGGAAATACCAGTGTTTCGTTTTTATTTCATTACCATTTGTTTTTTGTTTGTTTGTTTGTTTTTTTAGTTATTATTGGTGCATATCACGACTTTCAACTAAATGCACACATTCCTGTGAAATGTACATTTTGTCTAGCCTAGCCAGTTTTTTGTGTTTCTTGGGGAATAATATATGAATTCACTCCAGACTCCTAGTACTGAATTCACATCTACAGTATGAGGTGCCAAAATCTTCATCTCCTTGGCCAATGGGAGGATAAAGTTAAACAGCAGGCAGCAACTATGCTTTGTAAGCAGAGCTTGCGTTATCTACACCTTTCAACTGAGACACAAATATTGCATAGTGCTTTTCTTCTTTCTAGATTCAGTGAAGTATCAAAGCAGAAATCAACTGCACATGAGAAGAATGGTGCACCTAAGAGAGTGTTGGAATTAGTATACTTGCTGCCTTGCTTTTTATAGTAAGTGCAGAAGGAACTCTTTCTCAAATGGTATAGCATTCATACTACACTGCCAGTTCTGTGATAACTGCCATAGTTAAAAGGCGGTTGTATCACAGATTAATGCTATTAGTTTGTTTGTGCATGTGTCACGATGTTAAGGCTC
The DNA here is from genome assembly GCF_019279795.1 of Protopterus annectens. Taxonomy (NCBI): domain Eukaryota; kingdom Metazoa; phylum Chordata; order Ceratodontiformes; family Protopteridae; genus Protopterus; species Protopterus annectens. The sequence goes on from NC_056737.1 coordinate 1,277,814,703, forward strand.
TCACATTCTGAGGATACCTGTGGGGTCATTTCCCTAAGTTGCGTTATCTGAAAATATTTCTATATCATATTGCTAATTATAGCATTAGAATGGCAAAATATTGATCAGTATATCCTCCAATATATCTATATTTGATACTAGTTACACCATTAGACTGGGAAATGTTTGATCATTATATTATGCAACATATCCCGATTTTATTCCATGTGCCCTTAACTTCCATAAACCCCCGACTTCCTTCCCTATACATTCAAACCAAGTAAAAATCTTATCATCTAACCTATATCTAGAAATTAGGCTAATGCAATACCCTCACATATACCCTTAACTCCCATTACTATATGTGTGTACCTATTTCCTGTCAGTATATCTCATCTAGCCTATAATATCATAACTCTAAACTTCATTTCTTATTCCCTTACCTCCCTTCATCCACCCTTTATTTCTGCCTGACCTCTCTTACATCAGGTCTATTTCAAAGGATCATATGGGTGCATTGTCAAAACCCATATGCTTGACAATTCAGTCTATGAAACCATTCAGACTGGCATTGCAGTACAGTGGAGATCAGGTAATTTGCCCTTCTCCCCACCGTAGTTTAATCTCTGAGTTGGTATATATAATTAGCAGGGGGGTTTGAGGGCAAGCCCTCCTGAAAAAGCATTGCTTTGGTTGTTTGCAGGTATTGTTTGGGTTTCTGTTTTTTTTTTTTTTTGATGGACTGAATTGTCAACCATTTGGATTTTCACAACTTGCCTGTTCAATACTTTAAAATGGACCACCTTACATTTACCTCTGTCTTCATCCCTCTCTATTGACCTTTTCTCCTCTCTAAATCTAATGCCCTAAATCTACCTTCTTCACATCTCATTAGTCCCAATAAGTCCATGTTTTCTCTCCTACCTTTCCTATAAACATTATATGAATCGATTACTAAATTATACTCACCACTCTTTATCTGTATTACAATTAATAATTAACACTTAGTCCCTGGGATTCATGAACCTTGCGCCAGGCGCACGCATAGCGTAGGCGTTACAATGCCAAATATGGCCGCCGAGCGATTCATGTACGATCCAATCCCACGTGCACTACCGGCGTGCGCCGGATCTGCACAGCCCCTGGCATAGGCATGCTAAACACCCCATGTGCAGTGTTGCACCATGCAAATGAAGGCATATAGTGATTCACGAAGTGGCACAGGCATAGCATAAGCCCACGGCAATGTAAACCAAAAAAAAGGTTTACATTTTCCCAAACATAACATAGGAGTAACGGAAGAGTGTCAGACCCAAGTATCACACTGGTACCATATGCCAATGGCGAAATACACAGACAATGTCAAAAGAAAACATGCACAACATGTAAATAACAACTTAAATGGCATGTCCACAGCAACTCACATCAGAACCCTAGGACATGTTTGCGGAAGGTGCAATACAATGAAATAATATAACAATGTTATAAAACAGCAGCGTAATACACATCAGGTTCACAGCATAATACACCATGGTATGCATGGAACGCCACAACCACGGTGCAAGGGTTGCCAAGGACTTGCGGCAGTGTTCGGCGTGGTAACTATGAATTAGTAGTCAATGCCATGCAAATGAGGCAGATAATACTGAATCGCAAATCCCCCGCCGGCGTAAGGCTGTACCAAACGGCGCAGTGGTAATACACCGAGGAGGGGCTCAGAGGGAATACATGTCATCTGCAGAGGGGTGTGCCACCGTAGCAGGAAGCATATTGGAGCACAGCAAACCTGGGCTGTACATCGCAAATCACAGCTGCAGGACCGGGGTGTGGGGAAATAGTTCAGTTGAGAGCACACAATGCATGCAAAAGTGCATGTGTACCAGGATGTCTACATTCCCTTAACCTAGTCATCTGACGCTCGCTCCGCAAACAACATCGGAAACAGGAAGGTGATGTTAAGAATATGAGGAAATGCGGAAGAAGTGTAATTGGAGTACTAATGAGCAATCAACACTAATCAACCCATGAAGGCCAATCGGCGGCAGCTGACAACTCTGCATGCAGAAACCTGCAAAACAGGATAGGGGAGGCATATGAATGCAAAGAAAGTAGGGGAGGTAGCAGATTGCAAAGATAGAAGACCTGACACAGCAGAGCAAAGCAGACAGGCAGCACAACGGTGGCAGCACACAAAACGCATGATATGCCATGTCCCAGAAAGTACACATGACAGTGCTCTGCAGGATGCATGCCAGAAAATAGTAGGTGCAACGTGCAGAAATAGTAAGGGAAGGTCGAAAGGTAATCCACGGCAGGCAAGAGTAATGCAACACCAAAGGCAACAGCGTCGTAGTTCCATCGGTAAAACACGGAAGATAACCCCCAGATACGGCCGTACAAACACACCCTATGACATCATCGGTGTGCACAGCACAATAGTATAAAGTGTGAATGCACACAACACACAGCCATGTATTCCCAAATACCACACCATAGGTGTAAACACACGGTGAACTTTTAAAATGTACATGTTGGGTGCTGCCGTGGCTGTGATCCATCAGCATGTGTTAGAGACAGACGGTGTTGTTGAGGAGGGTGCCGACAACCACCGTAGGCCTCGGAGGAAAAGGAGAGTCTTCAGACCAAGGGTAACCTACCAGGGGCTACAAGACCTGGAGATAGTAGAGTGTTACAGGGTGGACAGGGACACGTTACAGCAAATAGTGGAGCTGTGCCGGCCACGCCTGAGAACAAGAAACAACAGAGGGGAACCCATCCCAGTGGACACAAAGGTATGTGTAAGCTTGCGAATACTGGCCACAGGTACCTTCCAAAGGCCAACTGGAGATATAATGGGCATCTCACAGGCATCAGCATCCAGGGTACTACACCAGTTCCTGGATGCCATGTTACCACATGCCAATGAGCATATATACTTCCCCAGATCTCAGGAGGATTTGGCTAGCAATATGCGCCACTTCCACCATGTGGCACAATACATGGAGGCACTGGGTGCGATAGACTGCGCACATACAAATCAAGTCACCACCTGGCGAGCAGGGTAGACGCTACATAAACCGCAAGGGATTCCCTCCATCAATTGTCAGGTCGTGCAATGCTCAGGGCATTATCATGGATGTGTGTGCTGGCAGCCCTGGAAGCTACCACGACTCCCATATCTGGCATGCCTCACAGCTGTATCAGGTATTTGCCAGGGGGGACATCCCACAAGGCCATCTCGTGGGGGATGCCAGCTATGCACTGGAGCCGTGGATGATGACTCCCATCAGAAATGCACACACACACATGCAAGAACGCCATAATGAGGCACACGCACAAACCAGAATAATCATAGAGCGTGTGTTTGGGATGCTGAAATCACGGTTCTGGTGCTTGGATACATCTGGTGGAGCCTTGCAGTACTCTCCAGGCACATGTGCCCACATATTCATAATATGTGCCATGCTACATAATATGATCCTGCGGAAGCAGCTGCTGCAGGGACATAATGGGGAAGGACCACAAAGCCCACCACAACTGCCTAGGCCAGTCCAGGCACAGAGGGTTCCAGACCAGGAACACACTGTGCCAGCCCCAGTAGGCAGACAGAGGCATACCCAATATGCCTACGCCTTGGCAAAGAGGGAACGTATAGCACATACTCTGACAGCGTAGGCCCCATGGACTGACACCTCCCTACCTGCACACACAGTGAAATGGATGGCACACAAACATGACCACCTGTAAAGTGTACCGTATGGGTGGCCTCATGTGTGACTCCAACATAGGCAGCCCCCAAACACTGTACACCCAACAGCCAGTGGAGCATGTAACGCCAACACCTGAACAGTACGCGGGTTCTACAGCGTGCGGCGTTGCTGTATGCCTGCCACGTTCGCCGCAAGATGTATACATATAAATATATATATATATATATATATATATATATATATATATATATATATATGTGTATATATATATATATATATATATATATATATATATATATATATATAGGTAGATAGATATAATTATATCTATATAGAAATATATGTAGACATATACATATATATACTACAGTTAAGACAGGGAATTAGAGGGATATAAGGTGACTGAGATGTAACCCGCGATATCTGTACATAGTATACATAGTGAAATGACAACCTGAACATCCGGGAGGTTCAACATAAGAGGATACCGCCAACCATGGAACGGGTAACATACCGATATGCATAACCGTGAGGCGGAAAGATCGGCAGACCACAGTACTGTAACAGTACATGTGCGTGTAATAGTATGATGATATGAAGGGAGAGGTAGACACCGCTGCCGGTGTTATGGTCCATGTAGGTACTGTGTGCAACCGTCCCCGTGAGTGCCGTAGTATGTGTAAGTGTGCGGTGAGGGTGCCGTGTGCGTCGCTGTGTGAGTGTAATGTGTGTGTGTTTGCAACATGTGTATGTTGGTGCCACGTTAGAGGCAGAGCGGAATATTAGGTGTAGGCATACGGTAAACTAGCCGCAGGCATATGTACACTACTAGTCCCAAAGTAGTAGTGACAGCACCACCCTGGCTAGGTGTGTCGCAACATAGAACGATACAAAGTGAATATGTCCCAGATGGTAGCACAGGAATATACCCCATATGAAATAGAAAGGATGTATGTAATAGTCATGCCTGTATGTATGACACTGATATGTTAATTGCAATAAGATACGTCAGCAAAGTTACACAGCAATAGGTATGTACCACGGAAATACGTATGTGCTACCCCAGTACTGACCGTGGCCATGTGTCGGCCCGTAAACACCGCTGTGTGTTCTACACGTGTCAAACAATCAATTCCCATCTGAATATGTGGCAAGCACTGGCAAACAGGCTATCCCAACAACAGGACCACAATGACTGCAAATATCCGGGACAGAATGACAAGGGATAGTTGTCATGTACACACAACCGCTGATATACCACAGATGTTACTGAGGTATACATGCATCAAGCTCACCCACAGGCGATACCGACACCACATGACAACAGCCCAACCTACAATCCCATAACAAAAGACAATTAACTGTCAACTCTCCAAGTAGGGACAGAGCACACAGACAACTATACTGGTTATGTAGAGATGCAAGGCCCACAAACCGTATCCGTGACGTACAACCACCGACATCCCCCACTGTACACAATAAAGGAATACAAACCGTAACAGCAGCACAAACATACAGTCAGTCAATGACATCTGCATAACCACAACATATCGCGTGGGGGACACAATTAAAGGCGGCTGCATAATTGCATGCGTTGTAGAAATGCAAACAATAGCCTAGTTACAGTTTTGAATGCAATACTCAGTTATTATACGTCGGCAGGACAGGTACACCCACTTGTTGAAACAAATACTACACCTGTCACACACAATCCATGGGTGACATGAATGCAGACCATACTAGTTCCCATGCATAGCAGATGCAGTCACACATAACATAAGACAATACAGACCATCCTCACGAAGGTAGGGCGAATATCCAACGGCCAGGCGGAGAATCCAATTATACCCCAGTATCGACGCGTAATTACCGAATGGAGTAGATGCACAGGTGATATACACGTAATTACTCACGTAGACATAGCCGCTGATATACCACAGAAGTTACGGGGGTATACATGCAGCAAGCCCACCTGCAGACGATATTGGAACCAATTAACAACAGCCCATGCTACACTCCCATAACAAAAGACTATTAACTGTTAACTCTCCAGGTAGGGATGGAGCACACAGACAACTATACTGTCTATGTAGAGATGCAAGGCCCACAACCCGTATCCATCACGTACAACCACCGATATCCCCCACCGTAGATATTAAAGGAATACAAACTGTAATAGCAGCACAAACATACAGTCAGTCAATGACATCTGCATAACCACAACATCTCGCGTGGGAGACACAATTAAAGGTGGATGCATACTTGCATGCGTTGTACAAAGGAATACAACAGCTATGTTACAGTTTTGAATGCAATACCCCGTTATCAGTCGTCGTCAGGACAGGGACACCCACATGTCGAACCAAAGACTACACCCTACACACACAATCCATGGGTAACATTACTTCGAAATATACCTGTCGCCACGCATAGCGGTTGCAGTTACACATAACATAACACAATACAGACCATCTCCACGAAGGTAGGGCAAATAGCCAACACCCAGGTGAGGAATCCAATTATACCCCAGTATCGACGCGTAATTTCCGAATGGAGTAGATGCACAGGTGATATGCACATAATTACTCACTGAGGAACAGCAATTGGTGGGATGAATTCACATGTTGCAGGTATCGACGGATATAAGGATGACTCCCAGGATATTCAAACCATATGCTCATACCGAACCAGCAGTGTACAACCAAAAGTGAAAGAAAACGGAAAAACGATACACGGAACGAAACACGGAATGAAACACCGACAAGGTATGTAGAACACACGATATGTACGGTTGTGTAATGCATGATGTGTATGATGAAGCTGTACTGTATGTGAATGGTGGTTGTAATTAATTACACTTGTCCGTAATGCAGACAGTGGTGAAAGGTAGTTATGTAGTGATATCCTGCTGAGCATACCAATGCTTGCGGACACCGTGTGTACAGCAGTGGGACATCATGTACACAGCGGAGACACCACAATGGATGCCACAGGGGGGCATTAGAGAGAACAATGCCATACCACACGCCGTTGCTGGCAGTGAATGTCCAACAAGGAAGTGCCATAGCAGGGGATAGGACATGTATGTATACTGTCACAGCACGCATGTGTATGGGCATATACCGTTGATGTCATACATAAGGTGCGGCCGACGTGCACGTATGCCCTGCATTATGGGATAGTATGTGAAGTATGTGTAATGTAAAGCTGTCTAGGTAGATATGACAGATATCATACACAGTATCACAGGGATATCATGCATAACACAGGTATCGCCTATTGGTATGTACAATAACAGGATACATATGGCCTGTAGGTATGGGACAGAGTAGTAGCATGATATCTAGCCGAAATAGAAGGGACACCAAGTAACCATGCCCAAAGGACCTGTAGCAGCTGCACAGGTGCACAGTGGGCAACAATGCAGTCTGGCAGGTCCATGTGTAAACACATGTGCAGTGTACACAGTAGTGTCACCTCCCCATGGTAGTGTCCTGTGGACAGCAGAGGCAGGTGTCAACTGCACATCTACACAGTACCGCTGCTGTGGTGGTACCAGGACTACGTGTCACTCAAACAGCAAGGGAGGTATCACATGAACAGTGCTACTGTGTGTCCCTGCGGGATGTGCACAGGACCTATATTCCACAGCATGGTGTGTGTTGTGTTTGTGGAAATAACACAGAAGCCCAGCCCATGCAGTGTGGCGTGTGTGCACATATCCAGGAGCAGTCCGTTCACACTGCCCACTGCAGATGTCATGTATGAGGAGTATATGCATCAGTAATGTGGAGGACATGGGCCGTGTCAGAGCAGAAGAAACCCCTGAGTATGTGGTATGCAGATGTGTACAGATGTGTTGTCCGTATGTCAGCCGCATATGTAAACCATCTGAGCCTGGTAAACATCGTGGCATGACAATGTTGTGCCATGTAAAGCTGTAGCTGTTGTTGAAGGTACACCATAAATGTGGTAGTGTACACTTGACTGTGTGTAGATGTGTGTATTTCAGAGGTACAATGGCTACCTATGTACCAGCATCACACACAGTACAGATAGGTGTGGCCTTGCAGAAGGGTATCCATGCCACAGTGGAATACAGTAACCCCAGGACTGGGTGTGGCATATGTGTGTACAGCAACCATGTACAATGTGATATCTATGTACGGGACCAGTATCCATGTGATAGTCAGTGGGTGAATGTTGTTATGCAAAGGTGATGTGCATGCACCATGTGTCATGCATCCTGATGCCATGATACTCATATGATGTATCCGCTACACTGACACCCATATGGTTGGTATCGGTATGAGCTGGTGGAGCAATAATGGCGCTTGGTATGTAGGCGTGGGATATCTAGGCATGGACAGTACTCTGTGACAGCATGTTCTGTATGCAAGCATATAGTGAACATGAGGGGCCCCATGACTGAGGACTGTGTAATGCCATATGTACCTGACATGTAGTAGGTACTATGGTATGCTCGCACCACTGTGTGTCCTGTCCATGAGCCACATAGCATAACATCCTGAGACACAGGGTATGATGTGCAGGTGGATGTGTAAGTTGCCATTACCAGAACGTGGAATGGTGCTGAAGGGCAATGTGAGGACAACGTCTGACGTGTCGGCCTCCGTACCACCCCAACTGCCCATGCAACGGTATGACAGGTGGCCAGCATGTGTATGTGCCGTGCTGTGGCATACACAAGCCCAACACGGGTGCTAGGAAAGGCCTGGAGGCCAGCAATGTGTGTGGGAATCACGTTTGTGAGGATGTGCCCCATTGCCATGCAGAATAGTCCAGTCATGGGTGTATGACTACAGTCCCACACGTGCAATGCATTGCCACCTGTGGGTTGTGCGAGAAATGCCGCTGTGCGGCGGTCAGGGTACACATTGTCCAACAACAGGCTAGCAGTGAATATAGTGGCCTGGTGCGGAGACGTATACCGAACAGGTTGGTGGGACATTACAGCCAGGGACATCAGAAGGTGACATCGGGCCAGCGTCCCAGGACATACCGTGCACATGTCAGTACCGTGTACATGTCCACAGGGACACTACGATGTCCATGTACGGATTGCGACCCTGTAGTGAGTGAGAGGGTGTATTGTCAGTAAGTACGCCATCGCCTGGCCCGTTGCCAACATTAGCTCGGTCTGCAATGCCTGAGTGACTATTGTATGTGACATCAGATGTGGATGTAGCCAAACAATGCAGACATACCACCACAATGCCTGAGGCCCCACACCGCAATGTGCGGCAGTCATGTTTAGGTAGCTAGCCTTGGAGTATGTGATGATGGACCTCGAGGACCCACCATGGCTGACAAGTGATGCACCCCACACATGTGAATGTACACCACTGTGCAACAGCCTGCACATGTTGTTGTACATCATATGTGCATGGAACATGACCACCACAGTGGTGTCTGTGTACAGGTCAGTACCGCCATGTCTCTGTGTGGAATAGCATGGTTTCTGCAATTGTGTACATGCTACGGAAGCGTACTGTGGTATGTGTCAGCATATGTATGTGCACTGTCCATCTGCTGGGGTGTCATGCCATTAACAACTGCTGTCAGCAGACGTCAGTAGTACTGGTTGTAGTACACATGTTCCATGTATGCTGCGATGGGTGTGCTTCCAGGGTGTGGCTAGCAGGGCCGTGTAGCATATGTGTTTAATCCACCGAAGAGGGGATAACCCCAGGTGCGTCACACCAGTCACATGGAGGTATTGTGCATGCTAAGGGTAGTGTAGGTATGGTATGTGTTGTGTAATGTGTCATCCAGCTGAGCGGAGTGCATGACTCAAGCATGTGTAGGTACATGGGTGTCTATTCCAGGGAAGTGTGAGTTGCTGTCAGCACTTGGCAGTATTAGCTGTCTGAGGCCCAATGTACAGTATAACAACACAGACGGTATGTAACCTGTGGTGTACAATGTCGACTCTGTCGCGTGTTACAATGTGTATAGTGGTCACAAACACGGGTATCTGCACATGGAGCAGCTATGATGCATTGCGTTAGGCAACTATCCAGGATGTGTGCAAAACACTGTGTGATGTGTGAACCCCTCACCTGTGGGTGTTCCAGTCCAGGTATGTGCCTGGGAGGTACGATCCGTGTACAATCCATACTCGCAGGCATGCTGCACAGAGCAAGGAGGCAGGTCCCAGTCACTACAGAGATATGTGAGTGGTGCAATAGTGTGTGTGCCTCGCTTGTGTGCAGCACAGTGGAAGATGCAAGCATTGTCCCACATGACCCCATGCCGTGCCTGCCTGTTACAGCCCTGCCGGAGACAGTTATGTAAAACTGCCACAGAGGCAGTATAGCATGTGAAGATGTACATGTGTGCTCCACACCCCAGGCTGATGGCTGCAGGTCATGAGTGCCACAGCATTGTGGTCGACCAGGACTGTCATAGCGGTCAGATACCACATGCCTGTACAATAACAGTAGGAGCATAGGCAACAGTTGCAGTGACACAGTAGGTCAATGTACAGTGTCCCTGTGTCCAGACCACTGCCTACTGTACACTTGGCTAGACACACACCCAGAGGGCTATAACACCGGTGAGCCATTGCATGTCCCAGTACACATAGTCTGTGTACTGCCATCACAGGGCAGTCACAATAACATATTGTATGAGAGATATATTGTACCAGGTGATGTGTCATGTGTGCGTATGTTGAGTTGCAGAGCTGTTCACCCATCTGCAACATCTCAGTGCATGATGCCTTGTGTAACATGATGTGTGGAACTGCAAGGTGATCCACAACAGGGTCATCCGTGACTGGTGCGTTGTGAATGGTGTAACCCATGGGTCTGCGGGATATACACTGGTGCTGTCGGTTGCCATGCTGGGGGCCACCAGTGGTGCCTACAGTGGTCATAAGCCTATATGCCTGTTTTACTTGTGTCTTAATTCCCTATGTAATTTTAAATCCCTGTTTTAGTTGTGTCTTAAATTACCTATGTACTTTGAATGTATTTTTGTTATTATGCATTAGATAGTGGAGCTTTTCTCCTCGGGCCTCCACTGAAAATAGACATGTATCCAGTTGGACTAGCCCGGTTAACAAATGTAAAATAAATAAAATAAAAATAAATACTGCATACATTGTTCTGGCAGGAATGTCCATTGTTGTAGATGATGTGGTACTACGTGAAGGTAGGTGTGTGTTGTGAATGTTACCCATCCAGACGTGACCGTCAGGTGCAGTCATGGTTGTCGACAGCATCACACCCATCCACAGCTGTCAGCACCCTGTCCCCAGAATAGGTAACAGTAGCCCTCGTACTGTGAGACTAATGTGCAGATGGCGGAACACCTACGACTGGCTGGCTAACAATGTCATCTAGGAAGGCTATATGATGGCTGGAATATGCTGCTCTAATGTATAATTATGGTATCACGATGAATTACATTGATTCACATATAGTAAGCCATGGCTGCTGGCATGTAAACCATGTACAACAATGACTGTGTGACAGACCCAACCAATGTGGAGCCGTGATGAACATGCACCCGTTAGAACACCAAATGAGGTACATTGCACGTAATGATGCACAACTGACAGCTATGGGCACAGCATGGATGCAGAAGCACATCCCCCACAGGCAGTACCACTCCATGTTGGTAGGGGGGCATTGCACGAGTACATGTGACAGTTGCTGTATTGCCACATGTACAGCATATCCATCATATAGGGGTAGCACTGGTACGTGACTGTCAGACATGCCTGTACATATGACCATGTCCCATAGGATATGTGTTAGGTGTGTACAACACCTGTCGTACCTTCATCAAGCTGTGATGTGTATGGCTGCCAGTGTACCTGTGTGACATGTTGTGCAATAGGTACAAAGGTTCGCAGTAGCGCATTACATGCCCACATGTCCTGCACAGGTGCATAGCCTGAACATACACTACAAATAGGGTGTTGGATAATAGCAACCCTCAAGAGGTGATGGGTACGGGTGGCAATCCACTATCACCTTTCCGGGTAAGGTGTGCATGTCCATGACAAATTAGCACCTGAGATGTTAGCAGTACAGGGCGGCATGCATATTTGATTACAAATAGCCTTGCATGTTCCACCACTGGCCTGTTGTCAGACAGACACCAACACAATGTGAAGCATTGACATGTGCACAGCACATCACCGCTGGCTACAGTAGAACAGGGTTACTGTGTTGACATGTGCACAGAACATCAGCACCAGCCACAGTCGAACACGGTATGTGTTGAACCCCACTGTCATTGTAGCTCATGCCACAGACAGACGTGTTATGCATCTGTGTATGTATGGCTGGGAATGGCCCTGGCCTAGCAGTATAGCTGTGTCAGTGTTGCGAACAACATACTGAATGGGCTGTGTGTGTGAGGTGTGCGTCATATGTGTATGGTCTGATGGATGATACCAGCAGTGCCCCCGCTATGTGAACTTCCCCGTCCCCATAAATGAATACCTAGGCTGTGCTCAACACCATGGTCACTGTGGGAGGGATGGTGCTGTGCGGTGCACCCGGCGACATGGTGGTGACAGCAGGCACTGGATGTAGACATATGTGGTACCCATGTCAGGCTGGGGTACCATCCATGTGCACAGGATATCACCGTGCGGGCACATACAGCACTGTGTTGAACAATATCACAGCACATAGCACCTGTCAGGGGTAATGTGAATGCATGGATGTGCGATGCCAGCATGCACCATACACACCCCCACCATGTAGCATGCTGCCTACCTTGCAGAAGGCAATCGTCCACACCATGGTGATGGACATGCGACATGTCCATATACCCATAGAAATGACATATGGAATGGACAGCCACCCTCCCAATACTGGTATCCCACAGGCGGGACACATCCCTGTGCCATGTATGTGATATACCCTGCCATACCATGCAGCCCTGTCCAGCAAGGCTGCACGTGCCATCACAGTCATACATGGTGCGATGGCCACATGGCACTTGCACTATCAACTGACCAGATCAGTAATGTGGCACTGATGCACCTTGTGGTGTCACAAGTGCTGTGTGTCAGCGTGTACAACGTGCGCGCGCACATGCTATGTATGACCATCCCTGCTAATGTCATATGATTAGACATTGTCCCATGTGTATCACATGTGCAATGCGAGCCGTGGCAGGTTGTCCAACACCCACACAGTGCTGAGTAGATGTATATGGCACAACACATGCATGTACAGGTGTCCATGTGTATGTGTGCAGTGCCACCGCTGACATCCATAACGGCTGTGTCTGTGATGCTACGTGACATATACACAGCATCCAGGTGAATAGTAGAACTGTGCACACATCGGGCCACGTGCTGATTGGTATGAACACAGGTGCAGGCAGGTACACATGTCCACAGCAGGTTACCATCTACATGGGGTATGTACAGTGTGATGAGTTGACACAGAGATGTGATATGATACCCACTGCATAACGGTGTGACAGGTGTGACAGCAACACATCAGCTGTGTCAATGTCATGATGCGTCTCAGAGATTACTGTGCAGATGTCGTACATGTCATAGCAATGTATGTTCAACGGTATGCCAGTACATCAGTGTGAATGTGACCTGTCACCATCATTATGTCTTACAGATAATGCCTCGTTCATGACTGCCAGCCTTCAGCCGCCAGGAGGATGAAGTAATCATACCGTTGCTCCATGACAACTATGACTTGCTATTCAGCCATGTTCCACTGTAAGCGCAGCAGCGGGATGACCTGTGGCAGGATATGTGCAGGAGGGTGAATGACGTGGGTGGCACCAACCGCACCTACCAGCAGGTACGCCGACACTGCACGGACCTCATACGGCCTGCGAAACAGCGTGCCGCCGCAATCGCCAGAGAACAAGGTGGAACAGGTGGTGGGCCACCCACCCAGCCCCCACTCACACACACGGAGGAGCTCCTGGCCAGTATGGGGACACCCAGGGAACAGCATGCAGAAACACTAGCCGCCATCGTGGAGGTGGGTGTCTTCCAACCAATGAGCCTGGACCTGCCTGGTAAGTCAGTCTTGCCTATGAGTATGATATCCACTGTAGGTGTAGGTGTCACTGTACATCATGCAAAGTAACAACACATGCCAGGTATATGGGCACACAAGCCGCATACTACAGTATGCTACGTTGTGTTTGCAGACGTGTGCATACCACATGCTATCACACAGGTACATGATGTGACATGCACAGTGCAAACTGTGGCTGTCATACAGTCATGGCTAATGTTTATACTGTTGTGTCGCCCCTATACAGGTACCTCTGGCGTGTCGCACAGACATGGGTCTGTTGCAGGTGAGACTGTTGTTAGTAACAGGCATGTTACAGTGTAGAGTTATTCGCCATGTTGTCAGGTATAACATGCACACCTGGGTTTTGTTCCAGTCATGGTATACAGGTTGCACCACCAGACACACACATGCCACCCGTGCGCAGTAGATACAACCGTTATTATACACCGGCATGAAACCACAGTACGTGTCAGTGTGATATGTGCGGTCAGCTATGCATACAATGGTGGAGGTGTTGTACAATGGATGCATATGTAGTATGCATTGGAACACCATCTGTGGTACGCACACAGTACCACACAGTGAGCAGTGATCTGGGCAGCACACAGGTGTCACCAATGTGACATATGCCCCTGCATTGTGTGCACACATTGTGACACGCCACCCGACATGTCCCACGCCCGTGGTGTTCTGTCTGCAATATTGTCACACCATCACATGACCCACACCCGACATAGCAAACATCCACACTGTTGTCTGCATAGCCCTCTGGATTGTGACACCTCTGACATGTATGGGTGTATGTCACATGGGACACCACAGGAATGGGTACACGATGCCCATCGCACACAATTGTCCAAGACCCAGTCACACATGGCCATGGGTGATAGCCACAGGCATGTTGCCACACAGTACGTCTGATGTGGATAGACACCATTGCACATTGTCCACACATAGTGTGATCATAGCCGTAGTGGACCACCTGTACATTTGATGTGGTACACCAGACAACTGGAATGCCTGTCTACAGCCACCGGAGGTGCCACCGATATCTACCATATACGTGCTGTGGAACATCATGACTGTGTTGCAGTCATGGCAATGCAATTCGTCCATGTTATGCATCGCACAGCAACATACATGCGTCCTGTTGCCATGCAGTGGCACAGTGCCTGTACTCCCCACTGTATAGCTATGTACATGGCTCACACTAACCACACCTGCACATACATACTTGCTAAACATGCATTCTATCTGTAGGCTGTACACATAACACTGCACTGTGAAGCCCATTATGATGCGGTGCATGTGGCGGGACACCATTGTCACACATGTCCACATGTTACCACACATGTCGGCGGATTACATGTCAAGGTAACGTCAGCCATGAGTACTGTTAACCTGTCTGTGGCCACATGGTGTATCACGGTGATGCATGCAAACTGCCATGATTGTGTGTACTGCATGCCTACTGATATGACACCTGCTTGATGTAGTGTGCACCCCAGGGCGGTATGCATACTAACACTATTAATGTCTGGGCTGCATTCCCTGTGCTGTAGTGTGGGAATGCTGCATGCCATCTGCAATATCACATGCATGGTGTGTCTGCGTGTGTGTGTGTGTGTGTCTGTGTGTGTGTGTGTCTGCATGTGTGTGTGTGTCTGCATGTGTCTGCGTGTGTCTACGTGTGTGTGTCTGTGTGTGTCTGCGTGTGTCTGCGTGTGCGTGTGCGTCTGCGTGTGTGTCTGCGTGTGTGTCTGTGTGTGTGTAATGTACCTTACAGTATGTCTTTGTATTCACAGGTGGTGTAGGTGCGTTCCCCTCCTGCGGTCCATCTGATGTTAGTGTCCCCACAGATACTAGTGGTGATGACCATATGCATGAGGTACAAGCAGGGTTGTCAGGGGCAGAAGCTGTGCCATTGGTTACCATCCCACCTATGTCCCCCTCATCCCCGCACATGGTTCTGATGCCGACACATACCACATCACCGTTGCCCATAGAGGAAGGACAGTCAGCATCTGTTGGCATGGAGCAGGAATGTGTGGTGGCTACAGAAGATGCGCCTACACACCATGTTGTCAGTGTAATGACTGGTGATGTGCCACACAGGCATGTGGCTGGTGCTGCTCGTAGAAGGACCTCTGGCAGACATGCACCTGCTGTACAGGGCGCAGCAGCTGGTATCACCAGACGCATGTTCCAGACTGTAATGGCGGCACAGGCACGTGCAGAATGGCAGAACCAAGAAGGGCAGAGGCTGCAGAGGGCTGCAATCCATTCCCTAAATGACAACATCCAGTCATTGGCCAATGCTCAACAGCAGATTGCTAATGTACTGGATAGGCGATTAGGTGAAATGGTTGGAATCCTCGACCAAGGCATGGCAATCCGCGAGCGTGAGCTGTCTGTGCCGGAACACCTGGTAGGGGTGAGGCGTAGGACACGTGGGCATAGGCAGGCAACACCAGCTAGTGTAGGTCGACGTGTGCGTGCCACCTCTCATGCCCACATACACAGTGCCGGTAGCAGCAGCAGTGCAGCTGGTGCTACACTGTCCACACCAAGACACAGCAGGCCACGTGGACGTGGCCCTGGCCGGTCCCAGCGTGGACACGGTTCCAGCGGACATGTGTCATCGGACAGTAGCCACTCTATACCTCCACCCGGTAGTGCCCGTGCGACCCCAGGCAGGCACGGGTCACGTGGCCGCAGACGGACACAGTGAGCCATACAACCTGCACTGTACAGTCTGGGGCTGCCAATTATACCCCGTGTAGGCATCACATATGGCTGAACTGTGTACACACATACCCACACATGGCAGACACAACTGTAGGGCTCCACCACATCCACATGCATTCTGCACAGTCATGCCCAGTAAACTCACTGGCCCTTACACACACACATGATGTCATCCATTGGTGCAGCCTATGCCCCTGGCAGACATATCGCCCTGTGCATATGATGAAGCCTCTGCCGCATCCCTGTCATCCACACCATCGGTGCAGGGTAATGCAAATATATTCTGATGCACAGGGTGGACAAGATAGTGAGAGGTGTATGTGATACCTGTGTATGCATAGCATGTGATGTGTATGTTGCAGTTGTTGTGTATGAAAACTGACTGTTGCGTATGTGACATGGGTTGTGTACTGTCAATATGCAGCAGACATACCATGTAGTGCAGGTGCAGCATGCATTGAGCTGTGTTCACGGTATGTGTGACGGTTACATGTGTAGCACCATGTTGGTTCTGATAACCTGAATCCCTCCTATGGTGTACTCGAATGTGCCTACAGGGAGCACTGTTATCAGTCCCCCACGTGTAGCTGTGGATTACCCACAGGCACATCTGGCAATATCAGCATACCACATGTACCTGCAACCTGCCTGGACACCTACATAGGTTCATAGGTGCATAGGTACATGCTAGGCTACCTGCCCTAGGGCATGTATAAGCCTAGCCAGAGTGTGTGTGGCTTTCACCACCCCTTAGGATGAGGATACTATACCCATTAGTTTGCTGTGCCTCTATCCAGCAGTGATACAGAGATGATTCCCGGGGTATACCTATGATCTCCCATCCACTCGTCAAGCTTTCTCTTGAACAGAGTCAGTGAGGGGCTCTGCCTCACAAGGACTGGGATTCTGTTCCATAGTGTAGGGAGTCTCTGGGTGATGAACCTGTCCCTCCAGCACGTCCTATTTATATCCGTGTTGAGGTTTGTGTCTCTTGCTCTCGTGGCTCTGGTTGATTTGGATCTTATGAGGTGGAGCATGTCCATTAATTCCGGGTTGGACATGGCCTTGTATGTCAGGCACAGATCACCTCGGAGCAGACGGTATGCGACTGTATAGCGCTGGAGTTTCTTCAGTCGGGCAGCGTGTGACATATGTCTGAGCCCCTTTATCCTATTGGTGGGGAACGTTTGTGGTCGTTACAACTGCTGCAAGTGTCGGGTTAGGTACAATCTGAATGGGGCGTTGTACTCAATCATTGGTCTGATAAGTGAAGAGTACAGGGGTACAATGACCTCCCCTGATCTGGATGTGAATCCCTTCATGATCAGGTGGGCAATGTAGAAAGTCTTCCTAACCACATTGGCAATGTGAGTGTCAAAAGAGAGGTTACTGACAAGTTGGGTCCCCAGGTCCCTGATAACGTCTTCCGTGTTTAATGGATTACCACCTATGTGGTAATTAGGGGTTACCCTGTTGTTGCCAAAGGGTATGACTATACCTTTCTTGGCATGTAGCTTAAGGCCATGGCTCTGGCACCAGTTATCCATTTCTATGAGACCTCTGGTGGATGTCTGTGTCTGATGGAGTGTCGATTATGGTGCCCAGTTTGCAGACATCTGCATACTTTGTCAGCCACAATCCCCCTATGTTTGCCTGCACATCAGACAAATAAATGCCGAACAAGAGGGGGCCCAGGACTGAGCCCTGTGGGACACCGCTCGTGACCGGCTTAGAGTCTGACATGGCACCAGGAACTCTAACCCTGTGGGTTCTGTCCGTGAGCCAGTTTGCAACCCATCTTGTGACATATGGGTCTACATCTACGCTGGTGAGCTTTTCTATGATGCCCGCGTGAGGTATTGTGTCGAACGCTTTTGCTAGGTCAAGGTAGGCTGTGTGAACTGCCTTACCTTCATCAATGGCCTTAGTGACTCTTCCGAAAAGGTCGACCAGGTTCAAGAGGCAGGATCTGCCCTTGACAAAGCCAACTTGGGTATGATCCAGTGTATGTAGGTCCCCAATGTCTTCATTTATGAGCTCCATTATGATCCCCTCCATAGCTTTGCAGACAAGGCTCATCAAGCTTATAGGGCGGTAATGTCCAGGGTCCATAGAAGCACCGCCTTTGTGGAGTGGGACCACAGTTGCCGTACGCCATTCTTTGGGTACGTATCCTGTAGTAAGGCTGAGATTAAACAGCAGCCTTATGTGCGGGTTTAGGTCCTCATTGAGGTCATGTAGCACACAGCCGGGGACACCGTCCGGTCCTATTGATGCTGTGTTTTCCACTTTAGGGAGAGCAGCTCTCACCTGGGCATCTGAGATGTTTGGGAGGCTAGACTCTGGTGGGATAGATATCTCTCCTCTTGGGGAGGGGGGAAATATGCACGGAACCTGTCTGCCAGTATGTTGGCAATGTCTGTGGGTTCAGTGATCATTGTACCATTCTGGACCCATTCCGAGCATAACTGTGAGCTTCCACCCATGTTTCTACCATAGCTACAGAAGGCCTTATGGTTGTCTTTTGTGTCTTTCGCGAGTCCTCTCCCACAGGTGGCCTTGGATGATTGTATGAGTGATCGTATTTCACTGCTAGTATTGATCAGATATGCCTTCCCTGTTAGGGATTTCGCTCTGTCATGTAGTAGCTTTCTCCTCTTGTTGTACAGTTTGTTTGTGGCTGGGGTCCACCAGACCGTGCGCCTGCCTTTGGTGGAAAGGGTCCTGATGTTATTAGGGATTGCTTGATCCATACATTCCTGGAGGTGCTCGTAGAGGGCATTTGTAAGGGTTTCAGCAGCGTGGGTTGTGTTTTCCACTGGCTCGGAGGCCTTGAAGGGTACCACTCCAGTCTTAAGAAGTGTGAAGTTTGCTTTTGAGATGTTCTTCACCGTGGTCTCCTTTGCTGGGGTTGGGGGCGGGATGTGGATCTCCAGTGAGATTAATTTATGGTCTGATCTCACCGATGAGGGATATACATCCAGTGTGGAGCATGTCGTCCCCATGTGTGATGATAAGATCTAGTATAGTTCCTCCTCTTGTGGGTATGGTGACTAGTTGTTCCATAGCATTTGGGTGTATGAACTCCAGGAACCTTTGGGCTAGGGTGTTGGGTCTTGGGTAATGCTCCCGGTCTATGTTTGGGTAGTTGATGTCACCCAATATGATGGTGTTTGGAGAGACATTCATACTCTCCAGTGTCTTCAGGAAGGCTGTGTGGGTATCCTGAGTTAGAGAGGGTGGTCTGTAGCATGCTACAAACTGTAAGGCAGTTCCACCTATGGTTAATTGCACATGGATGGTCTCCGCTACTACGTGCGTTGCCACTAACCTGGAGGTGTGGGTATCCTTTATGCATATGGAGACTCCCCCTCCTTATGTGGTTCGGTCCGGATTTGGGGCTGGAACGCGTGATATGAGGTATAACCTGATAGTGCTGGGGTGCTCTCAGGAGCCTTGAGCCAGGTTTCAGTCACAGCACAGACATCGATGTTCTCTATACTGAGGAGGGCTTTGAGGGCGTGCAACTTGAGGATTAGACTTCTGGCATTGAACAGTATTACCCTTAGTTCTTTCCAGGTTTGTTTTCTAGGGCGGTAGGTTTATCATTTGAGCCTTGCAGGAAAAAGGCACTATGGGGGTGGCAGGAGCCTTTGCCAATATCCGGAAGCCCAGGAGTGACAGGTGCAAGCCATCCCCTGCGAAGCAGCGTGGCATGTCAAGCATGTCATCCCAGGCAAACAGACATTGGACCCCCTTAGACTGACACCGGTAATTAAGCCAATTATTAAAGCTGATCATTCTGACTCTGTATTGTGGCATCATTCTTGGTGAGGGTAGGATACTGCTCAGGGTCAGGGTCATACCGGCCTGGGCTACATAATCTGAGAGCCCCTCTATGTCTCTTTTCATGTAGTCCAGGGAGGTATGTCTCAGGTCATTCACACCGGCATGGACAATGACTGCGTCATACTTGTACATGCTGCAGAGTGACCTGAGTGCGTGTGTTATGTGGTGGATTCTAGTGCCCGACAGGCAGCCTACTGTGATCATTTCCTTGTTCAGTCTGGTGGGTGGGACGTCAGTGTGTCTGACTATGGCGTCACCTATAACAAGTGTGTCTGGCATTGTGTGTGGCATTAAGGGCTGTGACTGTTTAGCACACTGACTTTGGGAACTATGTGTTGCATGTCTTATGTCTTGAGGAGGCAGTTGCTTGGGTGTCTGCTTTGGAGGCCTCTGTAGTTTTGGTATATGTTTGAACAGTGCCTCCAAGTATGTCTTTGTGTGTTTATGTGTTTGTTTTGCAGTTGTGATAGTTCTTTGTGAAACTGGGTTTGTGGTGTGCGTGGTGTCCTTCTCCTCCTGTCTGGTCTTGCCGGTCCTGAGTTGAGAGAGCTCAGCCTCCAGTTTGGCTATATAGTTGCATCTCTCACATGTATTTGTGTTTTGTGGGGGAAGGTGTGGGTTGTCTGTGTACATGAGGCAATTGTAACATTGCCTCAGGATGCCCAGATTCACCAACTGAACAGGAGAGGACGTTAGCAATTCACCCTTTGACATGCTAGAAAACATTAAAAGCGTTTGCTGTGTAACTGAGTCAGAAGGGACCTATAGGGGAATGGGTACTCAAGGGGATTCTAGGCTAATGTAGTACTTTGTTTAGTATATATGTACTTTACCTATGTAAGAATGCTTTAGGAGCAAGCGCTGAGCTTTTGTGATACAGAATAGACAGTTTAGATTGGAAGTAGGGAAGTTCTAAGGGAAAACATGAAGAGCAGAATATACGGAGCCAGACATAGTTTAATGTTGTTTACACAGTACATGACACACATGTCCACACATATACTGCACCTGACGCCTGTAGTCGGTGCCACAGGCCACAGTGGACAGAGACATCACATACATGGCAGGACACAGTACAGGTATGGTGACATTGTGCAGGTGTCATACACAGCGTGCTGCCCACTGACCTCAGGTGTCATCTGTCAGCTGTGGTGCACGCTGTGCAGCAGTAAGATGCTGTACCAGTACAGGAATATGGCCGCAATCGCGGGGTGTACACCACTATGGCGCACACCCCATAGTGTGCAGATGGGGACACTTGCCTGTGTGGTCAGCACCCTCACAATACAATGCACCCACACGCCATGTCACAGGGGGCGGACTTACACAGGTGGCCAGTATGGCTCACACTTATGGCATCGACAGGGTTGTGCAATGCAGCACCAGTATGGGATGGTCACCCTGTGTGGTTAGTGTCCATTCACAACAGTATATCTGCATACACCCTCACACCAGGCAGCAGACATACAAACATGTTGACACACACACACATGGTGGTGACCACACATGTATACACGGAGAGATGACGTGTTGCGTGTACTGCACCATCCACATCCATGCACCCCACACTGAGGTATGTACAGATCTCTACTATGGTGTACAGGGATGTGTGGCACGTGGGACATAGTCCCCCCGATATGTGGCATACATGGGCACACATTCCTGCACACATGTTGGTGCTGGGAATGCCACACCCGCCATATGAGACATGTGCAGGCGTGCAGCAGTATGCAGTGCATTATGCGTACCAACACTGTATCCGGCAGATGTGCCAATATATGCACTTGGGAGGTGGTAGGTGTTACAGTAGCCATGTGACATACAGTCGATGACACCTGACCGATGGGTATGCATTATGGCAGCACTGTCATGTAACAGCGACATAGCATACTGTATGCACATGGCAGGGTAGGATGGTGTGTGACACACCTGTGAGCCACCACCTGCACACATGCATGTGGGCAGGTGTTTAAACACATGATGTACACACATACCGCCATACGTGCTGTTACTATGCTACCATATAATGGCCCCCATGATGGGTACGCATGTGGTAGGGAGTTGCAACTATGTTATGGACATCGGCCACTGCTCATGCATGGCTGCACCATGCACAGTACACGTGTCACATGTGTCCCCTGTTGCCATATGTGTATGCATTGCTACGTTTTGACATGTGTGTTGACATACATAGAACATGGACTGTGGTATGGTGTCACAGCTGTCACAGGCGAACAATACCAGGGTATGTGTCCCAGTCAACACCGCTACACCCTGTAGTGGGAGCATACCACAGACATGTATCCACCTTCCATTCGTGTGTGTATCACCGCGTACGCCACTGTTATGCATGTGGTACATCACAGGCTTCGTATGTGTCCTGTGTGCAGTCCATGCACACAGCCAGACAATCACATGTATGACATATCCGGACGTTGGTTCACTCTGGTACAGCAGCAGTCATGTGTCATAGCTGTGTCAGGGCCGTGGTATGTGTGGAGCCGACCTGTCTATGTATACTGATATGGGCGGACTACATCACACATGTGGGATCATTGTTAGTACATGTGTACTCTGCACGACTGGTGTACACCGCTATACAGACCTGTGGACATATGTCACATGCTGTTGTTGGACCGTGAGGCATACTGCTGCACCGATGACATGGTGCTGGCATGGCAGCTACAGTGTTCACTGCATTGTGTACATGTTTGACCTGCACCCGTGATGCCTGTGATGCCATCTGTGTGTGTACGAGTAACTGCATGTGTGACCACCCTGTGCGTGTGGACGGGTTTACCTGACCGTGACCTGTGGTTTGTACACTCCGTCTGCATGCCGGACGGCGTGTAGCACATGCTAAGTGTGTGAGCATGCCCAGTTTGCTGTTGTGTAGGTGGACACACACGACGTTCCACACTCTGCCCTTTCATGATTCAACCCCATGTGTATGCATGTCTGCACTCTGCAAATGCTAAGTGTGTGAGCATGCCCAGTAAGCAGTTGTGTAGATGGACACACAGTACAGTGCACACCGCGCCCGTCTGTGATTATACCCCGTGTGCATGTATGTTCCCCCTTTGCAACCGCAAGGTGTGTGAGCATGCCCGGTTTGCTGTTGTGTAGGTGGACACACATGATGTTCCACACTCTGCCCTTTCATGATTCAACCCCATGTGTATGCATGTCTGCACTCTGCAAATGCTAAGTGTGTGAGCATGCCCAGTAAGCAGTTGTGTAGATGGACACACAGTACAGTGCACACCGCGACCGTCTGTGATTATACCTCGTGTGCATGTATGTTCCTCCTTTGCAACCGCCAAGTGCGTGAGCATGCCCGGTTTGCTGTTGTTTAGGTGGACACACACGACGTTCCACACTCTGCCCTTTCATGATTCAACCCCATGTGTATGCATGTCTGTACTCTGCAAATGCTAAGTGTGTGAGCATGCCCAGTAAGCAGTTGTGTAGATGGACACACAGTACAGTGCACACTGCGCCCTTCTGTGAGTATACCCCGTGTGCATGTATGTTTTCCCTTTGCGACCGCTAGGTGTGTGGGCATGCCCAGTACGCCATGCGTGGGGACACAGTGCAGTCGGCACCGACGTCTGATACTAGGCGTGTAGCCTTGGCCAATGACATCCTGCATAGCCACGGTGGCCGTCCAGGCGAGTTATATGTAGTTGCTATGCCACAGTGGCTGCCTACATCATGCACGGCGGTTGCTCTCTCATAGGGTGTACTGTCTGTGATGCATCCCGTATCCATGTCGTGATGTTGTGCTCCGTAGTTAGGTAGTATTCCCGAGGGCAGCACTGCCGTGTTACTGTACGCCCACCTTGGGATAGTAACATGCTGTGTGACTGCGCACTCTGTCTTCATTCTCTATCGGCTGCCTTGCCTCTGAAGATGATATCACCCACCTAGGAGTATGCCTCTTGACAGTGCTGTGCTCAGAAATCTCGGTAGCGCATTCTGTAAATGCATCATGCTGTAGTGTGTTCATGTAGGTAAGCATAGGTTCAACTCCCGGCCCTTCCCTGTGTGTGTGTTTCCAGCTGCCTTTGGAGATAGTAATGCTTTTAGACACTTCACAACACATACTTGGCTATCAGCGTCTATTCCTTTACGGATGATGTCACCCGCCTAGAAGTATGCCTCTGACAGTGCTGTGCTCAGTAATCTCGGTAGCGCGTTCTGTAAATGCATCATGCTGTAGTGTGTTCATGTTGGTAGGCGTAGGTTCAACTCCCGGCCCTTCCCTGTGTGTGTGTTTCCAGCTGCCTCTGGAGATAGTAATGCTTTTAGACGCTTCACAACACATACCTTGGCTATCAGCGTCTATTCCTTTACGGATGATGTCACCGCCTAGAAGTATGCCTCTGACAGTGCTGTGCTCAGTAATCTCGGTAGCGCGTTCTGTAAATGCATCATGCTGTAGTGTGTTCATGTAGGTAGGCGTAGGTTCAACTCCCGGCCCTTCCCGTGTGTGTGTGTGTGTGTTTCCAGCTGCCTCTGGAGATAGTAATGCTTTTAGATGCTTCACAACACATACCTTGGCTATCAGCGTCTATTCCTTTACGGATGATGTCACCTGCCTAGAAGTATGCCTCTGACAATGCGGTGCTCAGTAATCTCGGTAGCACATTCTGTAAATGCATCATGCTGTAGTGTGTTCATGTAGGTAGGCATAGGTTCAACTCCCGGCCCTTCCCCGTGTGTGTGTTTCCAGCTGCCTCTGGAGATAGTAATGCTTTTAGATGCTTCACAACACATACCTTGCCTATCAGCAGCTATTCCTTAACGGATGATGTCACCCGCCTAGAAGTATGCCTCTGACAGTGCAGTGCTCAGTAATCTCGGTAGCGTGTTCTGTAAATGCATCATGCTGTAGTGTGTTCATGTTGGTAGGCGTAGGTTCAACTCCCGGCCCTTCCCCGTGTGTGTGTTTCCAGCTGCCTCTGGAGATAGTAATGCTTTTAGACGCTTCACAACACATACCTTGGCTATCAGCGTCTATTCCTTTACGGATTATGTCACCCGCCTAGAAGTATGCCTCTGACAGTGCAGTGCTCAGTAATCTTGGTAGCGCGTTCTGTTAATGCATCATGCTGTAGTGTGTTCATATAAGTAAGCATAGGTTCTACTCCCGGGCCTTCCCTGTGTGTGTGTGTGTGTTTCCAGCTGCCTCTGGAGACAGTAGTGCTTTTAGACGCTTCACAACACATACCTTGCCTATCAGCGTCTATTCCTTTACGGATGATGTCACCCACCTAGAAGTATGCCTCTGACAGTGCTGTGCTCAGTAATCTCGATAGCGCGTTCTGTAAATGCATCATGCTGTAGTGTGTTCATGTAGGTAGACGTAGGTTCAACTCCTGGCCCTTCCCCATGTGTGTGTGTTTCCAGCTGCCCCTGGAAATAGTAATGCTTTTAGACGCTTCACAACACATACCTTGGCTATCAGCGTCTATTCCTTTACGGATGATGTCAACCGCCTAGAAGTATGCCTCTGACAGTGCTGTGCTCAGTAATCTCGGTAGCGCGTTCTGTAAATGCATCATGCTGTAGTGTGTTCATGTAGGTAGGCGTAGATTCAACTCCCGGCCCTTCTGCGTGTGTGTGTGTGTTGTGTGTGTTTCCAGCTGCCTCTGGAGATAGTAATGCTTTTAGATGCTTCACAACACATACCTTGGCTATCAGCATCTATTCCTTTATGGATGATGTCACCCGCCTAGAAGTATGCCTCTGACAATGCGGTGCTCAGTAATCTCGATAGCACATTCTGTAAATGCATCATGCTGTAGTGTGTTCATGTAGGTAGGCATAGGTTCAATTCCCGGCCCTTCCCTGTGTGTGTGTGTGTTTCCAGCTGCCTCTGGAGATAGTAATGCTTTTAGACGCTTCACAACACATACCTTGGCTATCAGCGTCTATTCCTTTACGGATGATGTCACCCGCCTAGAAGTATGCCTCTGACAGTGCTGTGCTCAGTAATCTCGGTAGCGCGTTCTGTAAATGCATCATGCTGTAGTGTGTTCATGTAGGTAGGCGTAGATTCAACTCCCGGCCCTTCTGTGTGTGTGTGTGTGTTGTGTGTGTTTCCAGCTGCCTCTGGAGATAGTAATGCTTTTAGATGCTTCACAACACATACCTTGGCTATCAGCGTCTATTCCTTTATGGATGATGTCACCCGCCTAGAAGTATGCCTCTGACAATACCGTGCTCAGTAATCTCACTAGCACATTCTGTAAATGCATCATGCTGTAGTGTGTTCATGTAGGTAGGCGTAGGTTCAACTCCCGGCCCTTCCCCGTGTGTGTGTTTCCAGCTGCCTCTGGAGATAGTAATGCTTTTAGACGCTTCACAACACATACCTTGCATATCAGCAGCTATTCCTTTACGGATGATGTCACCCGCCTAGAAGTATGCCTCTGACAGTGCTGTGCTCAGTAATCTCGGTAGCGCGTTCTGTAAATGCGTCATGCTGTAGTGTGTTCATGTAGGTAGGCGTAGGTTCAACTCCCGGCCCTTCCCTGTGTGTGTGTGTTTCCAGCTGCTTCTGGAGATAGTAATGCTTTTAGACGCTTCACAACACATACCTTGCCTATCAGCATCTATTCCTTTACGGATGATGTCACCCGCCTAGAAGTAGGCCTCTGACAATACTGTGCTCAGTAATCTCGGTAGCGCATTCTGTAAATGCATCATGCTGTAGTGTGTTCATGTAGGTAAGCGTAGGTTCAACTCCCGGCCCTTCCCCGTGTGTGTGTGTTTCCAGCTGCCTCTGGCGATAGTAATGCTTTTAAATGCTTCACAACACATACCTTGCCTATCAGTGTCTATTTCTTTACGGATTATGTCACCCGCCTAGAAGTATGCCTCTGACAGTGCTGTGCTCAGTAATCTCGGTAGTGGGTTCTGTAAATGCATCATGCTGTTGTGTGTTCATGTAGGTAGGCATAGGTTCAACTCCCGGCCCTTCCCCGTGTGTGTGTGTGTGTGTTTCCAGCTGCTTCTGGAGATAGTAATGCTTTTAGACGCTTCACAACACATACCCTGGCTATCAGTGTCTATTCCTTTACGGATGATGTCACCCGCCTAGAAGTATGCCTCTGACAGTGCTGTGCTCAGTAATCTCAGTAGCACATTCTGTAAATGCATCATGCTGTAGTGTGTTCATGTAGGTAGGCGTAGGTTCAACTCCTGGCCCTTCCCCGTGTGTGTGTGTGTTTCCAACTGCCTCTGGAGATAGTAATGCTTTTAGACGCTTCACAACACATACCTTGGCTATCAGCATCTATTCCTTTACGGATGATGTCACCCGCCTAGAAGTATGCCTCTGACAGTACTGTGCTCAGTAATCTCGGTAGCGCTTTCTGTAAATGCATCATGTTG
This sequence comes from Protopterus annectens, assembly GCF_019279795.1. Taxonomy (NCBI): domain Eukaryota; kingdom Metazoa; phylum Chordata; order Ceratodontiformes; family Protopteridae; genus Protopterus; species Protopterus annectens. Next base: position 1,277,842,433 of record NC_056737.1, read on the forward strand.
TAGTGTGTTCATGTAGGTAGGCGTAGGTTCAACTCCCGGCCCTTCCCCGTGTGTGTGTTTCCAGCTGCCTCGGGAGATAGTAATGCTTTTAGACGCTTCACAACACATATTTGGCTATCAGTGTCTATTCCTTTACGGATGATGTCACCCACCTTGACGTATGCCTCTGACAATGCTGTGCTCAGTAATCTTGGTAGCGCATTCTGTAAATGCACCATGCTGTAGTGTGTTCATGTAGGTAGGCATAGGTTCAACTCCCGGCCCTTCCCCGTGTGTGTGTGTGTTTCCAGCTGTCTCTGGAGATAGTAATGCTTTTAGACACTTCACAACACATACCTTGGCTATCAGCGTCTATTCCTTTACGGATGATGTCATCCGCCTAGAAGTATGCCTCTGACAGTGCTGTGTTCAGTAATCTCGGTAGCGCGTTCTGTAAATGCATCATGCTGTAGTTTATTCATGTAGGTAGACGTAGGTTCAACTCCCAGCCCTTTCCTGTGTGTGTGTTTCCAACTGTCTCTGGAGATAATAATGCTTTTAGACGCTTCACAACACATACCTTGCCTATCAGCGTCTATTCCTTTACAGATGATGTCACCCACCTAGAAGTATGCCTCTGACAGTGCTGTGCACAGTAATCTTGGTAGCGTTTTCTGTAAGTGCATCATGCTGTAGTGTGTGCATGTAGGTAGGTGTAGGTTCAACTCCCGCCCCTTCCCCGTGCGTGTGTGTGTGGTGTGTGTGTTTCCAGCTGCTTCTGGAGATAGTAATGCTTTTAGATGCTTCACAACACATACATTTGCTATCGGCATCTATTCCTTTGTGGATGATGTCACCCACCTAGACGTATGCCTCTGACAGTGCTGTGTTCAGTGCTCCGAGTAGCGCGTTCTGTACCTGTGTCATACTGTCGTGCGGTTGGGTAGGTAGGGGTAAGCTCAATTCCCATGCCTGCCAGCTGTGTGTGTGTGTGTGTGTGTGTGTCTATGCTCCCAGCCACATGGGTTCGTAGGTTATGGTTTTAGATGCTCTGCAGCACACATATATCCTGCTGACATCTCTGTGTTTGCAGATGTTGAGACGCAGCTAGTGGACTGCCTATGTGCCTGCTGTGGTTAGCGACCTCCGTAGCGTGTTCAACACGTGCGTCCTGCTATGGTGTGATAGGGTAGTGATGTGTAGGTTCCACTACCGGCCTTGCCACATGTGTCTGTCTGTATCTCTCTCGATGTATAGATACATACATATGTTATGCCCATAGCGCTGCTCTTGCATGGATAGCTGTCTGTCCCATGTATCGCATATTTGCACGGCTGACACATAGAAATGTGGCACGATGCATATCTAAACATTATCCATGCAATGTCCGTGTTCCGGGAGGTGTTGCACGCCCTAGAGACATCTGCTGTATATCTTGGCAGACAGCTATCCTTGCTGTACTGTCACTGTACTCGTACACGCCATAGACCTTGTGTATCATTGCCTGTTTATGGTATGTGTATGTCTATCTGAGCTGTGTGCATGGTCGTGTGTATGTCCCACTATAATCATCTGTGCAGGTGTCGCCACTATGGGTAATCCATGTAGACAGCTGTTTCATGTGCATTTCAGCACATACCTGCGTACAGTACTACCCCTCCTACAGAAGCACATTCCATCGTCTTGCAGTGGATACTAGTGTTTCCACACACATGTATCTGTGTCTGTTCATAACACTCCACCTCAGGGAGCGTATATCTGGACACGGCCTTATGTGATAGTGGGACACTCGGGGCCAGTCATGTCATGTTGCTCTTAGAAACATTGATAGTGGGCACAGTGATGTGTTATGCATGCGTATGGCATTTATGTCTGATTTGGTGTCTTCCTCGCATGTTTGTCATTGTTTCCTGTCGTCAGTTATCATGAGGGCGCCGGACTGTTACTGTTACGTGGAACACAGCGAACATATGAGTCAGGCTTCTACACAGTCTGCGTACATCTGTGCAGTTGCAGGGTATGTGTCCAATACAACATACCTACTGTCTGACTACAATACACACACAGTGTGTGGCGGCATGACAGACCACATGACATTACTTTGTATTTGCACGGCACACCCACGCAGACAGTTGTATTCCTCAGACAGGTCTACATCTGCTTATCCACACTACTTGTTCTTTCCTGTACCATATGTGTGCATCGTATTTGCGCTTCCCGTCAGTGGCGGGGCTCACGTACGACTATGGGGGCATGGTAATTGTTATGTTGACACTTCATGGCGCCCTGGGGGACACTTCACCTTTGTGTCTGATTACCTTCCACATTGACCTTCGCGGGGCATACGTTGTCATTCACAATTACCGGGGTAGGACATATACATGTTTGCACATTTGTCCTGCTGTCTTTCTTCCCACCTGTCCGCCTAGTATCACCGGTTCAGTACATGTATTCTGGACAGGTAGCTCATTCATACCCTGACCTGTTGTCATTATGTGTACACGCCCTGACGTTCGGCCATTGCCCTTGTTACATTTCACATAGTGCTGTGCCTTCCTAGCTGATTGCTGCCTAGGCATTCCGGACTGTGCAGTGGGTGATAGGAGGCGCTATTTCCATTGCATGATTAGTAACACTCATAACATCCGTATTCATGGCTACGCCAGCATACCTCTCAAGTGTACCTCGTTATGAGGGACGTACCTCATTTGGGGTCTTAAAAGGGTCATGCTCCTCGAAATTCCTCAGAGTTCCACATTGAATGGGACTGCTACACATTCAGTGTTAGGAAAGTTTTAGGTGAAATCCATGGTAAATTGACATTAATCATATTACTTCATTAAAGGATCTTCTTTATAAGTGAAAACAGCATATTTTAACCATCCTATGACCTTCCTAGTTGAAGTTGTTAGTAAGCCATTAGTATGTGTTCCACATCTTGCCCATTTGTTCCACATTATGAAGGCGAGTGTTCCTCATTTTGGTGATGGAAGGTTGAGAGCTATGTACGCCAGTATTCACACAACGGTCTGACTTTGTATGGGGTATTTGTAATGTAGTCCCTATCTGTATTTCCTGTGCTATGCCTTACTGCAGCTGTGTTGTTCCGACAGATTTCCAGTTATGGGTGCCATCTTGGTCGTACGCATGTCCATCCATGGGAATTGCCTACAGGACACTGATATAGGGCTGTACATATTTCACACCTGCTTTCCGCATTATCCAGTGGATGCTTTGCACCATTACTGGGGATTAAGGCATGTGCTATACCCACATCCCTCCCACGGGGCGGGCCTACGGATTCTCTGCCAAACAACACCTAGGCCCATTTCTGCATACCCAGGTTCCCATGCCTGCAACCCTCGATGGTACACATTACACATGGTTAATGTGTGCGGTACTGGGATGTGGACGCACTTCTATGGACTCGCCACTCTGGGGATATCTGTCCATATGTCCTGCATTTCATGGACACATGTGTCATCAACCTTGAACAAGCTTTTAGTGCATGTATAGCTGTTCCGTAGTTGCAGCTGTCACTTCTTTTGCATCAATCGCAGCAGGGGTTGCGAATGGAGCAATTTTTGGAGTACTACAATGGACACCAGTGTGCATGTGTAAAGTGTAGAACTTGCTGGACTGTCACCTTCTGGCCAGTGGTTTTGGCTGCTGCTGTATGTTCCCCATTCGCGGACGTCTGTTTGACTACCCATATTATCTATTACTTGACATATTTATATCCATGTGTCATATATACGGGATGTAGGTCTGTTGTGTGTACATATATACATGTGAACCCCTCGTTTCATACCTTGCTTTGTTACTGTCTGTGGATTACCTGTGTACACACATCTATAACCATACCATACCTTTCCACTGTACAGGTTCTAGCAGAGTGTACGGATGGTTGGCCCTTTATCTTAGGTGTGTGTTACATTGACCTGTGTCTATCTGGCAATTTGCTGGCATTTCATGTGAGACTTACTTGATTCTATAGAGACTTGATTCTATAATTATGACGTGTTCCACCGACTATATTTTTCTTTGTCTTCTGGAATCTTTATGTAACCAGTCCTTTTTGGACACTTTCTATTGTTGTTCCTTTTTGTTTACATATATGACTACTTTGGTATGTTGTGCTATTATTGTGTGTGGAGCATTTCTCCCCGGGCCTCTACTGACACTGGACATATATCCAGCTAGCCTAGCCCGGTCAACAAATGTAAACCAACATAAAACTTATATAAATGTACGGTGGCACCTTCTGACAAGTAGGTCGGGTTACTGATGCATACCCTTCATCAATCCCTGCTACTAACACACCCGTTATTCTATGCACATTCTCTGTTTGTCTTATCACATATCATGTGTTTCTCACTATTTGTACCAGTACTTTGCATGGCATTGTCCGGTTCCATACTTTCAGAGGCTGACAGTTTTGAGACCTGTATAACTAACGTGGCGGACACAGCATTAACTTACCCTGCTGTGTGCGGATCACACACGCACAGGCGCACTTGCATTTCCTAATTGTGGGTTACGCGCAGGCGCACATGCATATCCGTATTCTGGGTTACATATGTTTACTGAGTCTGTGTGATTACGTGGCATGTATTAGTTGTGACTGTTCCAGTAACATATCTCTGATCTGGTTAACGGACGTGTGCGGAACACACTTTCACCTTTACACATGTAACTGTCTTTGCGGCACAGACACATTACTTACATGTTCACATTTATATGTTCTATAGTTGTAATTCTAACGGGACTGCATTCACGTTGGCCGGTTGCTGTGACCACTACACGTTTGCTGTTCTGACTCATTTATATGCATACCCATGGTACATAGCTACATTAACATATCCCCCCCCCCGCACTCACTTACGTCACAGGCATCCATTCTCCTGCTGGGAAAAGTGCGGTACTACATGTTACACATTCCCTATTCCCTACTGCTCTTGACCCAGGATGCATATGGCGTGACCGCAGGGATATTCAGATCACAGGGGCTTATAGTCCCAATGCATACAGGTCTTTGATTGTCAGGGTGTTCCTGTGGTGCTCTGGGTTTGGTCTTGTCCGCCTAGTGTACGGGACTGCCCTGACCATGTACGAATGTGATACGAGGCACATGGGCACGGTTTGTCCATGTCTATTATACCATAACCCCCCCCAGTATTCCTAACCGTGCACGCTGATTGGCCAGCGTGCCCGTTGTGGATCGGGTTATAGTAATGGCACACGGTCTGGTCGCCCGGACCTATTTCCATTAGTATACCTCGGTATTTATAACCTGTCTCGCTATGTTACATGGGTTTAACATAGCATGACAGCTTTAACTGAGCCACGGAGATGTCCGTTGCTTACTTTGGGGCAGTCTTGCTCTGCTACACACATTTAACATAGCGGGACAGGTTGTACAGCACAGCAACGGGGACATTGAGCTCTCCGTTGCTGTTTTGTATTGATTTGCTATGTTGACTGTGTTTTACATAGCGAGAGAGTTTCGACATTAGCAACGGACATGTCACGCAGTACGTCAGCGCCGCCGCGGATGCCAGACATCTGCGAATCGGCAGCAGACAGGCATTATGCTGTGCCATTATGTCTGGGGATTAATAGTTTATTTTCCTAGATGATATGGCATAATAGCAATAACCCACGTCTGGGTGTGGGTACTGCTGTATTTACCCATGGTTGCCTTTGTTTGGTCCCTCGGGCATCGCCCTCGGGACCGCATCACATCTACCATGGGTATATCCAGCATTACCGACACACAGGCGTGGGTTATTGCTATGATATGTATTCCGTGTGTACAGACACGAGTGTTTGGACAACTAACAATAGCTTCTGCTTTTGGCATACAATGCTGTGGGTGGTGCCGGTTATCATACATATGCCATGTTCTGCGTTTTTCCAATTCACACTTGTCTATCCCCTGTCCTCATTCATACGTGGATATTTATGTGGCACATGACTGAACTATGTATTACCTGCAGGTATGCTGTGTACAGTGCACATATGTGATGGTTGGTTGCAGTGTATAAGTGTACCTACCTCTGTGATACTGGGGACTACCACACATCCTTCGCAGCATTACATGCGTGTGTACATACTATTATTCGGTGGCCTGTGGAAGGTTGTTGGAGCACCGGTTACATGTTTCCCTATTTGTGCACTCATCGTGTTGGTCTTTGTCCGGCCTTCGTTGCTATCATGGGTTGGACGGTGGTGTTGGTGTGTGTTTGGGTTGTAGTTATACTGACGATATGTCAGTGGGGGGTGGGTTTGGCACATGTTCCTCTTTGCAGGGGGCCCCATTATGGACATTTGTATCCTGCGTCGGCACTTGACACGTGCCATATGTCCTGTGATATTGACACAGTCGTGTATGCCTTCCTGCATTACTACTTGCGTGTTACGGGCATTTGGTATCTGGTACGCATGACTATTATGTTGGATAGCTTAAGCTATTCCCATGCTATGACATAACCATTCATCCGGGCACATACGTGTTATTCTATCCTTTGCATTGGCCATGGGTGTTTTGCCATACGGAACCACACATCTATGACTGATGTCCCACCGTGACATTCTGTGCATGTGGCAACCCTGCTGGGGTGACCTGCTTGGTGGACGGCTGTTCCGCCCTGTGTATTGTGTTTGACATGTCTGCATAGCTAAGCATCGGTACAGTGGCTGCACATACTGCTTTGTCCAGATGTGTACAGCTATGGACACCGTGGCGTGTGAACACCTATGGGGTTTCGACAGGTCCTTAACCACACGCGGGATGTACACATTCTGCCGACACATTCACATGCAGCCATTTGGATATCAGTACCTGGGGTGGGATGTTGACATGTGGGGTACATATTTGCACGCGTGTCACTGCCTAGGAAAATACTTCCTACTACATATGGGGTATACCCGCTGTGTGTAGGTGTGCAGCTGCGCAAGGCTGCTCTCTGGATTGGGTGGACAGTCGGACATGGGTGCGGGTTACGTGCTATGACGGGGTTGTTGTGTATTACATTTGCATGCATGGGTTCTGCTTCTGGATATTACGATTCGGCATACGCCATCCTATGTGTATGTGATGGTTACGTTGCTGTGTCTAGCACATTTTACTATACACATGTTTGTCTGTGTTTGGGATATCTGGTTTCTTTCTGGTTGTTATATGGCCATGACTGCCCAGCTGTGTACTCTCACTACCACTGTGGGACTGCTGGTGACCATGCCCATGGGGCTAGTCGTGTGTAGTTATGGTGCGCTGACATGATGCAGTACACCTCCACTGGGTTTGCCTGCTGACAGTGCATTGTGTGACGGACACGGTATTCCGAGTATCCTTTGTTCCGTGGATGGAAACATTTTGTACTTCGTGGATTTGTGGTCGGTTCTCCATTTTGTGTGGACGGGTACTATGTTGCATACTCTGCATACGTTTCATTATCCACGGACACTGGTTGGTGCGGTTACTATTGCAGGCGGCTTGTGACAGTCAGCACTTTAGGTTGCTCATCGCCTGCCGGCTTGGCCATGTCTACGGGCGCATCCTACTTGGGCTCCCTGGACTGGCGCACGTGCCCTATGCATGTGGTTGTGGTTGCGGCGCACACTCATTACTATGCATGTGGCGCTGCTACGCCAGTTATACGCTGCACGGCCGGCGCAAGCCTTATGCCGGCCTTGCGACGAGCTTCATGAATCCGGGGGCATGTTTTTTCTTTTGAGATTAATCACCCTGTCCATACATAACTTCTCATAAGCACAATGTTACTATAAAGAGTCTTTCATGGACAATATGATCATCCTACCTTCAACTACTTATCTATCTATGTCTTGAATTACATATCGAAACATCTTCTGAACTGCATTTTTTTTTGCATTTTCAAAGCTCTTCCAAAATTCTTGATTATAATATTGAATTTATACTGAATTATACTGATTTTCCCTTTGTATCTGTATTTATTTTTTATTTAAATTGTATGCATCTGGAGCTTTTCTCCCCTAGCCTCTGCTGAAAATGGATACTTCTGACCGATATTGCTTTTCCCAGTAAACAAATGTCAATAAATAAATACATATGATATGTTTCTGGGCAGACTTCTTTGTCACTATAGTTGTTTCCTTTACTTAAAGCTTTTGAGTGAAATGATATTACTGAACAGCATGATTTCTTCGTATATGCAAATTTGTCTTAGACATCATTACTGCATCCTGGACCAGTGATACCGCTTTGTTTGTCCAAGTAGCTCATTATGGTATTCCCTTGTTTGTCAAAATGCAGGTGATGATGGCTATTCATTCAGGTCCCTCTTTCTGGTCTGTATACTAACAGCCTTGTTAAATTGAGAACTGTTTTTTGGTCTTTCAAGTACATAATATTTAAGTGTATGATAGTCAAAACATATACCAGTTTTTCAATGAATTTGTACTTCTGTCTTCTCATCCTCTTTTTTGCTATTGTATGAATTGCATACATTTATTTAGTTTCTCTTCCCTTTGCTATTATATGCAGCAGCAGCAGTTGATCTGTACAATTCCCTCTGGCAAACACAGTTGGCCATCCGCACATGGCAGCATCACCTTCTCCAGCACCTCCATTACCACCACAAGAAGTACCCAGCAAATCTGGATCCCACACTGCCACTGTTGCCCCCTAAATCTTCTGCTCTACCTGCACCATCCACTTCAGCTAGCCCTGCACCCAGATAGTGAGACAGTTTTACCTGCAGGCGATAGTGGGACAGTTGTGTCTGCAGACGATAGTGCCAGAGGAGGTGACACCATTGTCACTCATCAGCTGCAGGCAGAGATTATCAACAGGAGGTTGAATGCTCAAATTGTCCAGATTTAGAACCTCCTTTGGTGGCTTGTTCAGTTGTGTCCCTCTCCCTCACTATCTCCACTTCATACAGAGCACAGAGGTGATAGTACCTAGGGTGGCAAGTATTCCCACACTGGTTCTAAGTTGTTGCAAACACCCCAACCTATACTGCACTCTAGCGTTTCTCTCCCTTTTATGTCCATACCCACACCTGTTGTTGGTTCAGTCTTTACCTCACCATTGTCTTCCCTCTATTTGTCTGATGCCTCCTTCACTTTTGTGTTCCCACTACCTCATTGGTTTGCCACACACCCTATCAGTTGTGTTGTCTGTCTTCTCTGATACCTAACCTAACTTAATCTAACTTACATATGCCCCTTACTTTCTTATCTATTTTCCTTCTTTTTATATATAAACAATAGGTACTTGTCCCAAAAAAAGAAAAAAAATTACATTATCATCTTCACATCCATCCTGCTGACCATCTGTTCTCCCATCTTCTTTGCTTCCCCCTTTCATCTCTTTTCTATATTCCCATTTCCAACTTTTAGTCTGGTCAAACATAGATAAAAAAGCAGCTCAGCATGCCTAATTAGGGCTTTCAAATCACTTATCTTTTTTAATTGTACTGTACATAACAAATTGCAAAGCACACCATCGTTGCCCATGCACAACCAGTGATGAGTGGCACTGCACATTGTATATCAATGATAAAGTGCAACAATTATGATTCCTGCGTCTACTGGCCTCAGCTGGTATCAGGTACTCAAATGATCTAAGTGTCATTGTGCACCAGTGTGCACATACAACATAGAGGAATGCTGTTGCTGTTAATGTGAGCAGAGCAGGATCATGGTGAAACATGGCCATAGGCAGGGCAATGTCTCTGCCCCTGAACACATCGGTTCCAATTTTCCATTACTTGGCTATCTCTCTCCGGTTACCATAAACACTGCTCAGCTTGTTGGTATGCTTACTATTTCCTTTGTTACCTGTACAAGGATTGGAGATATTTGGATTTAATTTAAAACTTTTATTTAAATGTTGCAGCACAAACACTGATACTGCTAAATAAAATAGTACAGTCTCACAATAATAAACAGACTTAACATGAGCAGCATTACACTTCTCACATTCATTGATACTGCATTGAAACCCATATTCAAAGAAAATGCATGCGGCCAGTGGCTGATTAAATGTACCTTCGGGATCCTTTCAAACCATGACCCTCCTTGTGCACATATTTTCGGACCATGCATAAATGCATGCGTTCCCTGGTTCACCTACCTGATTGTATTAAATTATATGTCTTGTTTAATACAGCAAAACTTGTTAGTGTGTGTTTTAAATCTGTAGTTTTGAATATTTTCCTGTAAGCAGTGAAGCAAAACATATGAACCAACAATGACACAACTAACCATTTCAGAACATTTCAACCTTATGAAAGGTCACTCTGACTTCCTGTCATTATAATCTACTAATATCAGTCAATGTGCACAATCTCTGCAGAAGTAAAAGCCATCTGAATAATTCCTCCTTAAAGACAACAGTAATAAATGAAGAGGTCACTGCTCCCAAACCACTTGTCATTTCAGTGCTTCATTTGTACATTCAGTACCTGCTACCCTAGAATAATAAATTGCCTATTTTACATTTATAAAAAACAATAATAAATTGCTACATTGGTGATATGCAATAGGGAAAGGCTTGCAAATCAACAATAGATCAATAGTTACTAGGCATCTCAGCCAAAGGATGGCACACAAAGGAGTGCAACACACACACCCTCATGCTACAAGGTAGTGCCACCAGCTGATCTGCTTGGTGTAGGAAGAGAAACCACAGCCTTCTGCACCAAAAACAATTGTGGTACCTGTGGCACCACTGACGTTGAACATCCACTGGGAAACTCTATGATTGATTTTGACAGACGGCAATCGTCAGTAATTTACAAAGCCAAAAAATAAACAAAATTAAAGAACTAGCCTTCTGTGTGGAGGTTTAAGGCACTCACTTGCCAGTAATTAAGATTCATGGTTGAACTCCAAGAAATGTCATCCAAAAAAAAAAAAACCCTTATATATATTCAAAACTATTTCTCATTTACCATGCATTGAATATGTAATATCTATCTCCCTGTGAATCTCCTGTATTGCATACTCTATGAATCGTGTATGATTGTATGATGTATTCCTCTGTAAAATCAATTGTTCATTTTTTTTCCTCTGTAACTCTTTTGTATCTTTGTTCATATTGTTATTGTTTCTGGAGCTTTTCTTCTAGTGGCCCATTTGGACTTCCCTGGTTATCAAACTGAAATAAATAAATAAAAATAAATAAATAAGTCAGTTAACTATACAGCCACTCTAATGAGGGCATATACACCTACATACACACACACACACACACACACACACACACACACACACACACACACACACACACACACACAGTCTGCATGCACTGCATCTTATAATTCACATTCATGACCTTCCTGGAATGAGAAGACGACTCTGTTTGCTTGGCTGGAATTTGTAGTAACATCTCCTGTGGATTTGCTGCTGCTGCTGCTCTTTGACCTACTTAAAAATCCTGTATTTTCTTTCTGAAAATGATGTTAGGATAATGTCCTGATGCTGAGTATTCTGGGGCTTGTTATTCCTGACAGAAGTCTCCTGCCCAGTTCTGAAAAACTGCCGTGTTTATGGACATCAGTCACTTGAGACTTGTTTTATTTATGGACTACTCATGCTTGGGCTTTTTTTTTGGAATACATTTTATTTGTCTTATTTATTTATTGAGAAGCCCGGCCATTCTAGCCAACATGGGCCCCAGACAGCTGCCTAGGTTACCTAGTGCTGGATCTAGCTCTGAGTGTAAGTGCTTCTGTAGTTCAGCATGTAAATAAAATGCCTTGCACAGTGTAATTTTGTAGGATTGTGGGTTCAAGTCCGTTGATGGTTGAATGTTTTTGTCTTTCCATTTAGTCATTCTTCCATTCTGCAAGTGTATAACAATCAAGCACTTTGTGTTTCAGTGACACCTTTAGCATAACTGCTTTTGTTGTTTGGTATGTAACTGGAATGTCTTGTACAGAATAAGTGGGGAAGTTTGTTTTCTCAAGTCCAAAAGTGGCTTGCAAATTGGCGCATCATTGTCATTGTATGGTGCTTGTTTTCTGACAATGGCATTATAGTACTAGTAAAGTGGTCAGACTTTGCTGGTATACCTGCTTTTGTTTAATATATTGGCAGTTTTTAATCCCACCCATTAGATAATGTCTCACAATTTTTTTTATCTTTGTTTATTTGACATTGATATTTGTTTTTTATAACTCTTCACCATTATCTTCCACATCACTAATTGTGTCACCTTGTTGTCTGTTATATATTTATTTGTGTTACCCTTCTTCCTCCTCTGCTTTTGTCGCATAATCATACTTACCTTACTACCTTCCGCAAGTTACCTTTTCTGAATATATTGTATCACAGGGCAAAAACTAGACCATTGCACAATACTCTCGTCTTGTGCTCATCAGATGAGCACAATTGCTGCTCCTTCTTCCTTGTGGCTGCATCGCGGTCCTACTTGACCTACCTACAGGCCCTTGCTGTGTTTGTGATGAGGCTCTTTCATGAGCTGTTCATCTCGCACACTTGCTGGCCACACTCATTGTTAATAACTATGGCCTCATTGTGCATGCAGAGTAAACAGAGGAGGACTGGCTGTAATCGTGGTCACAATGTTTATGAATCCTTGTGATAGACATTGGATCTTCAGTATTTATGTAGGATTTCTTCTGGGAAAGAAAGTGATCAAGTCTCAGAATATTAAGCTATCTATGCTGCCTAGGGTTCAGAGAATAACTGCCACTTAGCAAACATTTGTTTAACAAATGTGGAAACAAAGAAAAAGTAATAAGGTGGAAAATAGGGCAATAAAGTTCTAAAGTATGTCAGCATAATAAAAACCTCTGTTACAACCTCATGTAAAAGATTACAAAACAGTACATTTGAATGGAAAACGTGTAATAACTGTTTTTCAATTCAAAATTTTCTCTTACTGAATTTTGTTAATTATATTCTACACAGAAAGCACAATAAATACAATGTATTTCCTTATTTATTTATTTAATTACTGACATTTGATTACCGAGAAAGTCCGACTTGGTAGAAGCCTATTTTTAGAGGTGGCCCAGGGGAAAAAAGCTCCAAAATATTAAAAAAACATTTTAAGACCAATAATTTTACAGTCTTCAAAAATAAAACAAAACTTCTGTAGTTTAAATAATTATAACAAATCAGACATAATATAAAAACATTGTTATTGATACATGAAATATGACAATCATTCAATATTTAGAGAAATTTTAGACAGTTTGTAGAGAAATTAAAGGTAAGCTAGTCTAATGCAAATAGGAATTGTAATATAAAGTGAGGGAAAACAAGCTTATGGTATATTTAGAGAGAAAGTCAGGGAAGATTATTTGATAGAAGTAAGGAAGTAATTGAAGAAGGAAGAGTTAGGAGGTATAAGGAATGAACATATACTTGCTCACATTTAGGAGTATCTTTTATCCTAGTTTTGGGCAAGAACAGAGTTACATTTCAGATAGAAAGTGTTTCAGAGTGGTTTTGAAAAATGGGAGGAAGGGTATAGACCTTATGGATGCAGGTAAGGAGCTCCAGGCCTTAGCAACCTTGTACAAGTACAGACCATGCCCAACAGATTTGTTAGGTTTGTAGACAGACAGGCATTTTTGGTTTTAGTCACTGGATCACAATGACTGACTGGGAACATAGTTGTATAGAATGTTTTTTAGTGCTGGACAAGCAGATGGATGCTGGATAATTTTATAGATGGTAAGAAGTTGTGTATATGGTAGTTGATGTGACAGTTGTAACCAATTAAGGCTTTTAAGTGCTATATGGTGGTGGGTTCTGAAAGGTGTAATCTAGTTAACTAAATAAAATTTAGTAAGCATCTAAATATAGTGCACCCAATCCTCACTATGTATTCGTCATACTACTTGTAGGAATAAATCACAAGTTAGAGAGACAGACCTTAGCTTTAGAGTAAAAAAAAAAGAACCTGTTTCTAAACTATAATGCAAATATTATGCTATCAGCCTTTAGTGTATGGTGCTCATTTCTGGGGTATCTACCCAATTGGCTTTACTGATGAGTATGCAGCTTACTTGTTGTTTGTTTTCACAGTGTATATTGCTTTATCTAATGTCTGAGTGCCAAGACCATACCAGATCAACAGCTGACTTAACAATAACAATGCAGTAATGTACCATCTGACCACTGCAATGCAAATACAGGTACAGGCTATTTTAAACTAGTTTTTCAGGGGTGATACACCAGCCAGCACCCTCAATGGGACAATCACAATGTGACAGCATGCATTCAAACCATCTGTCTCTCTCTGTCTGTATATATATATATATATATATATATATATATATATATATATATATATATATATATATATATATATGTATAGGTTTATGATCATGATTTCAACTATGTTTTGTGCGAGTAATCACTTACTCAAAAAACATTGCCGAAATTAACATGAGTGAACAAGCATAACAATGAATTAAAACAATGTCAACAGTTCGAATTCGAACTGTTGACATTTTTTTGAACTTACTTCAACATCCGTTGCCATTCACAACATATTTAGCAGAGGGTCAAGCGCCCCCTGCACCCAACACTCCCGCTAATTATATACACTAACTCCGAGTGCACACTACAGTGAAGGATGCCAAACTCACAAAAGTGCAAATGCACACTGGCATTCACTCTTTTGTGTCTTCAGCATCTTTTGGTTTGCTAATACGAACCACTGAAAGCATCCTTTGCACATCTGCCATCACAGATGTGCAGGTCGACAATATGATGGTAAACCTATATATATATATATATATATATATATATATATATATACATATATATATATATATATATATATATATATATATATATATATATATATATATATATATATATATATGCATTCTTGGTATTCACCCCAATACAGGGGAAAGGGAAACACATTTATATGCTTGGATTATTGTTTGGTTATTTAGTAGTATCCAGCTGTTCTTGAGCTTACTAGGTCTGTCTCTCATCAGCTGCATCCTTCACTTCTTGCAAACTTGTGTTTATTATTTCACCTAGTTAAGTTCTTTTAATCTATCCATCTTAGAATCTGCTGCCCCTCCTTATTTTGCCTTTGAGCTTTCCCAGTTTCATTGCCTCCTTTGTAGAATCTTGTCTTTACATTATGTGAAAGCATTTCAGTTTGAGTCCTACTAGCACAACTTCTAGTAAACAATTCAGCTGTATTGTGTTTATATTATATTCCTTCTACTAATGATTTTTAATACTGGATTGTATGTAAGACTGCCTTCTTTCTCACAGGAATTTCTCCAGGATAAACATTCATTGTGACAATCTTATAATGTATAAAATGTTGCATGTGGTTGCCTGACAACTTGATCAACTTAAATATTATCACTTCGCCCAATAGCAATCACGAGTCAAATGTTTTAAATGTGAACAACATTTATGAGTAAGTATTCACAGATACAAAAAAAACAAAAAACAAAAACTTCCATAGCATTCTAGCCCCCACAATTCTTCAATGAAAACTCAAAATGCCGAATTCAACTATGCTCAAGATAAATTTTGAATTCAAAACTCACTACTGCTATGGACCTTGGAACAAATGTTAACATGGGTTGAAAAGGGGGTGAGATTTGTTAGTCATGCATATTGGTATTCTGCATTTTCAATGTTCGTATTTTGGACTTCATGCAAAGCGGAACTGACAGAGTGCAATATAGGTAAATGAATTTAACCAAAGTATACGTACACACAGGTAGATATGAACTCTGTACCTCTGTGTTTGTAGGCTCATGTCAACTCAGCAAAGGCAGTTTTGGTAAGATATAAACTACCTTCAGTGAACATCTGAGGAACCATTTTATTTGCAGTGGAACAAGATACCCTTCCTTCACACCCCAGATATATATACATACATATCTATCTATCTATCTATCTATAGATAGATAGGTTCATAGGTTCAAAGCTGTGTACTAGGCTATTGGCCCTGGAGCCTTTACAAGCCTAACCCATAGGATTACCCTGGCATCATGTCACCCAACCTTAATTCCCAGTGCTACTGTCAAGTAGAGGCACTGGAGGGATCCCCAGGGTGAATTATCTGTTTCCCATCCACTCATCAAGATTTCTCTTGAAGAGGGCCAGCGAGGCACTCCGCTTGACATTTATGGGAAGCCTATTCCATAGCATGGGCAGTCTCTGGGTTATGAACCTGTCCCTCCAGCATGTGCTGTTAATTGTGGTAATGAGGATGAGGTCTCTGGAGCGTGTGGTGTGGAGAGATTGGGATTTCTTTAGATGTAGCATTTCTAATAGAGCTGGGTCAGACATGACTTTGTAAGTCAAGCAGTGATCGCCTCTTAGTAGGTGATATGAGACAGTGAATAGTTGGAGTTTTTTGAGTCTGTCCATATAGGACAAGTGTTGAAGGCCTAAGATCCTCTTTGTGAGGTATTTTTGCTGCCTCTCCAGTTGTTGTAGGTGTCTAGTGAGGTGCATGCCAAATGGGGCATAGTACTCAATGACTGGCCCAATGAGGGAAGAGTAGAGGGAGACAATGACCTCTTTCTTCCTGTATGCAAAACCCTTAGTATAGAGATGTGTTACATAGAAGGACTTTCTGACCACAGTGGCAATGTGGTGTCAAAAGAGAGGTTGCTGTCAACCTGTGTTCCCAGATCTCTTATGAAACCTTCTGTGTTCAGTGGATTACCATCGATGTGATAATTCATGGGAACTGGGTTTTTCCCAAAGGGGATGACGACACATTTTTTGGCATTGAGCTTAAGGCCATGGTTCTGACACCAGTCATTGGTCACAGTGAGGCCTTTCTGTAGGTTGTCAACATCACTTGGAGAGTTAATTATGACTGCCAACTTGCAAACGTCTGCAAACTTTATCAGCCAGAGTCCCTTTGTGTTGGTCTGAACTTCAGAGAAGTAGATACCAAACAGGAATGGACCAAGTACTGAACCCTGTGGGACTCTACTCGTGACTGGTCAACAGTCTGACTTGGAGTCAGCTACTTTCACACTGTGGGCTCTATCTGTGAGCCAGTTAGCAGCCCCACCTAGAGATATAGGGGTTGATGCCTAGCTTTGTGAGTTTTTCTATGATTCCTGAGAAGGGAATGGTATCAAAGGCCTTGGCCAATTCAATGTAGGCTGTATGAACCACCTTGCCTTCACCCACAGCTCTGGTGACTGACTCAAAGAAGTCAACCAGGTTGAGCAGGCATGATCTACCCTTCACAAAACCAAACTGTGTGGGATCCAGGGTTTGGAGTTTCCCTATATCTTTGTTTATTAGGTCCATGATGATGTGTTCCATAGCTTTGCATATCAGACTTGTCAGGCTAATGGGGCGATAGTTCCTGGGGTCTGTAGTCACTCCTCATTTGTGGAGAGGGATGACTGTAGCAGTGTGCCATTTGGTAGGGACAAAGCCTGAGGTGAGGCTGTGACTGAACAGGGCACACAGGTGAGATACCAGTTCACTCTGTAGTTCATGTAGTACACAGCCTGGGATACTGTCAGGTCCCATAGAAGCTGTATTCTTGGCCTTGGACAGTGCTGTTTTAACCTGTACAGCAGTAATACTGGGTGCCTGGCAATCTACTGGTATTGTGATTGTTCATTTGGCAGGGGAGAGAGGGGTAAAGTTGGCACCGAATCTGTCGGCCAGTATACTGGTAATATTTGTTTGCTTGGTATGAAAGGTACCATTGTGCAACATATCCGAGCAAATCTGGGTATTGATGTGGAGATTCTTTACATAACTATAGAAGACCTTGTGGTTGTCTTTACTATCTGCTGCAATTCTGTTTTCATCGCTAGCTTTAGAGGATTTGATGAGGAATCTCAACTTTTTGT
The DNA here is from genome assembly GCF_019279795.1 of Protopterus annectens. Classification (NCBI taxonomy): domain Eukaryota; kingdom Metazoa; phylum Chordata; order Ceratodontiformes; family Protopteridae; genus Protopterus; species Protopterus annectens. The sequence continues at coordinate 1,277,860,255 of NC_056737.1, forward strand.
TGAGGCTGATAAGGGAGCTTTTCCACTCTTGGAGCTTCACCTTATTTCTCATCAGTTTCCTCCTTCTGTTGTAGAGTTTGTTTATGGCAGGGGATCACCAGATTGGCTTCCATTTTTTTGGAGGAGAGCGTCTTGGTTCTGTTGGGTATGGCGAGATCCATGCATTTAGTACTTGTTCGTACAGGCCATTAGTGTATGATTCTGCAGTCATGCAGCTGTTCTCCAATTGCATGTGTGCTGTGAAGTTAGCAACCTCTGTTTTTAGGAGCCCAAAGTTAGCTTTGGAGACGTTTTTCATGGTGGTTACCATTGTGGGGGGGGGGGTGAATTTCCAAGGTGATTAGTTTGTGGTTGGATCTAACCAGGGAGGAGTTGAGTATTTGTACAGAGCAATGATCATCCATGTTAGTAATGCCCAGGTCAAGGATGTTGCTACCTCTAGTGGGGGAAAGAATGAGCTGCTCTAGGGCATTGGAATTAATGAATTCCAAGAAACGTTGGGCAAGTGTAATGGTACATGAGTAGTTTTCCCAGTTAATGGAGGGGTAGTTGAAGTCGTCCAGTATGAGAGTGTTAGGCTGGACCCTAATATTCTCCAGGGTGCTTAGGAACATGGAGTGTGAGTCTTGAGTCATGGTTGTGGACCTATAGAGGGCTACGATTTGAATCTCTGTCTTACCCAATGTTAGCTGCACCTGAAGTATCTCTGATGTGTCATGTTGGGCTACCAGTCTGGAGGTGTGCGCATCCTTTATGAATATGGAAACACCACTGCCTTTGGAGCTTTGGTCCAAGTTCTGGAGCCAGAAGGTATGGAATGAGTTATAGCCAGGTAGTGCAGGGGTGTCAATGTTCTCCATTTTAAGGAGTGCTTTGAGCAAGTGTATTTTGAGATTTAGACTTCTAGTGTTGAGCATCATGACCCTCAGATTGCATTTGTTTGTAGCTGTTAGGGTGGTAATTTGGTCTTTGGAATACCACCTAAAAAAGGCACTATAGGGGTGGCAAGAGCCTTGGTCAGTATCCGGAAGCCCATGGGTGACAGATGCAGGCAATCTCTGGCAAAGCATCTAGGTCTGTCAATCATGTCATCCCAGGCAGACAGATACTGGATCCCCTTAGAATGACACCAGAAACTTAGCCAATTGTTGAAATTAACCATTTTCTGCTTGTACTGTGGTATCATTTTGGGTGATGGTAGGAGGCTGCTCAGGGCTAGGGTCATACCCCTCAGGGCTACATAATCTGAGAGCTCCTCCATGTCTCTTTTCATGTAGTCCAGGGAGGTACGTCTCAGGTCATTCACACCCACAAGTACAATGACAGAGTCATATTTGTACCTGTTGTTGAGGGACCTCAGTGCGTCCATTATGTGGTGAATTCTGGCACCTGACAGGCAGCTGACTGTTACTTTCTCCTTATTCAACCTACTGAGTGGGATATCAGTGTACCTCACTGTCAAGTCACCTATGACTAGTGTGTTGGACATGCTGTTTTGCCTTAGGGGCTTTAGTGGAGTAGCACACTGTTTAGGAGAGTTATGTGTCTCATGATTAATGTTGTGTTGTGGTGGTCGAATGTGTTTCTGCCTTGGAGGTCTCTGCTGTTTGTGTAGATTTTTATTGAGAACCTCCGTGAAGGTAGGTGTGTGGTTTGTGTTCTTATGTGAAGGCAGTGCTGGTGTGTGTTCTGGAGGGTTACGTGTTCCATGTGGTATGGTGCAAGTGTTGACCTTCTCTTCTTGACCAGCTATTCCGGTCTTGGCTGCAGAGTGCATGGATTCTAATTTGGATAGATAAGTGCATCTCTCACAAGTCTGAGGGTTGGGATGTAAGAGGAGAAGGTTATCAGTGTACATGAGGCAGTTGCTACATTGCCTCAAGAAGCCCAAGCTTACCAGGCTAATAGGAGAAAGCACAGGGAACTGACCTTTAGACATGCCTGGAGGGGTGGGTATTAATAAGCTGTTTCCTTGTAGAATGTTTAGTGCTGGTAGCACTTTTGTGAGCTACAATAATTACTACAAGATGCCTGGCATGGTAAAGTGCTAGACTAATAAGCTAGTAAAAGTGCAGGAGAGCAGAGAACTAGCAGATCTAAGGGAAAAATTGAAGAGCACCACTCAGAAGCCTACAAAAGTCCTGGATACAACAAATCTGTATCTGGACCACACTAGTCCCAGGAAAGGCAGGAAACATTTTTTTTAGTAGAAAGTGAAGAGGCAGAAGATAATGAGATAATTTAATATGCAGAAGTTAAAGGGGTGGGCCTTTACTTAGTTCTCACTATTAACAGTAGAATGAGCTGATGTAATGTGACTTAGGGTCCAGTATCAACTTTATACCAGAGGCGGGCAACTCAAAGCCACCAAGACATAAGACCACAGCAAGAGCTGGGTGGCAGGGTGGGAAAAACAGTTGTACAGATTACAGAGATACTAAATTAAAAGTGCAGACAATAATTGATAATAAACTGTTATCTTTTGTATCACAGCAGGCAGTAAGTCAGTCTCTCTGCAACAGCTTGAACAACAGGTATATCAGATATATATATATATATATATATATATATATATATATATATATATATATATATATATACATACATATATATATATATATATATATATATATATATATATATATATATATATATATATATAGATGGATGTACACCAACTATGAGGTCACATGACAACAAAGAAAGAGACAAACTCCACTGTTGACAAAAGTAGTTTCAGCAAATGTACTTTGATATTTTTTGCATTCAACAAAGCTATCTTTGGCAAATTGATAAGAACACATTTGCACCCTCATGGGAATGGGGAAAGCCCTGATTTTATTGTCAAGTCATCTTTCTGGGGAAAAGATAGCAGATTAAAGTGTTTCAATAACAAGGTGGGCTTCCATTGTAACAATAAGTAACTTTTAAATGATACCAGCTTTAATGTCATGCATCATGGTTGTAAATGGTCATTGTAACAATCCATCTATCCAGTTAACATATAAATAAATACATAAATAAAACATCTGGGTATATTTCCTTAAGTATTCACTCATGTGATTTGGTAGTCCACAGAATTTTCAGCATGTTTTCCCATATACACAGTTTAAAAGCAATGATTTTTTTAGCAGACAACCTTAGTTCTAGTACTGCATTTGTACCCATATTAAATATAGACATAATTCTACCAGGCAGCAGACAGACTGTCCCAGCAGACTGGAAGCAATACATTTAAATTCAGTATGTCAAAATACACCTCAGAAAATAAATTCTTAACATAATCCTGAGTAAGTGTTTGGTATAACCCAGAGGAAAAACTTGGCAAAATTTCCCTCTGTAGTAGATGAACTGACAAAAAAAAACAGGTTATAGCTTTTAAAATTTCCCCCAAAAGTAAATGCTATTGGGATAGGACAATACATATGCATTAAGTCATTGTATCTGTCACCACATGTATTCTTTTGAGGGCAGGCACATAGGACAGTTCTGGTACTGAAAGAAGGTAAACAGAAAACATTGTACTATACTTTTAGTCTGATAGCTGTAAGGCTTGATGAAACTCATCTGTCATATATCTGGAATCTACCAGATAATGAACTAATTGTCTGCTCTGAGAAACTAAATCTGGACTTTTTCTAAGTGTGCAAAGCAAAAAGAATTATTATAGAAGTTACCAGATTTATATTCCTGAAAGGAATCAGATACCAAGACAGACCACAATGTGTGCTCTTAATGATTCTCAGATTCAATTAGATCTGAATCTACACGGTCACCTAGCCCCCTCTGAATGGCATTCTGGTGACTCTCAGAGTCTATGCCTGGCACATGACAGTGAAAAAAATTAATCACAGCCAACATTAATTTAGTTTTTGGTGGCATCTTAAAACAAGAGTTAATCACAATTGTGTGACTAGCATGTGTCACTGCACTAAGCTAAGTGGTCTCATTCAGTCTAATCCAAACATTTAACTTCATAACTAATTGTGGTCAATGGCATCTCTGAAAGGTGTCATATGCAATTTTTGGGGTACCTGTCTAAAATTAGATATGGAAAGAAGAAAGGGTAAATCATGGAATCAGGGAGGATATTATGTCCCCTGTCAACCCATATTATGGAATGTCTCAAACCAGTGACCTGGGGCAGATTAAATATGGAAGACAGAAAGAAGAAATAATGGTGTTAAAAAGAATATTATTTCAATCCATACTAAAGAATGTTCACACATTTTTAACCTGGACAATGACTTTAGAAAATGAACTACCTTACAGCAAAGCTGGTATAGGGTGGGCTCACACTGACTGACTCTACAGAGGTTAGGAATGTAGCTACTGCACATTGGTCAGAGGACTTACATTATGGCTGGCCATTTATGGACAACAGAAACTTTGGGATATAGCTTCTGGATGTTTCAGAAGTTATCTTTGTGAAATGAATTCTATATATTTTTAAGATAAGTCTAAAGCAATGTCAGAATGGATGAACCTATACTGTGATGCTAGGTGATCATGTATGGTTTACTCCTGTAAAACTCACTGCCTGGATGTTAACTAGTGGTAATTGACTACTGTTCCATCAGGGTTAGTGGTGTACCGGCTTAAATAATCATCCTTAAGTTAAGTCAGTAAAGATAAAGGGGGGGGGGGGGGTAATTTTAAATATTTCATGTGTGACATATCAAATCCTATTAAACCTTCAAATCCATGAGCATTGGTCATTTCACTTTTGAAAGATTATTTTCATGGAACACTTACTTTATCCCTTTTGGAGATAGTTGAGGACCCAGACGGGTTTTAATGAAAATTATTTTCATTAGAATCATCTTGAATAATTGGTCACCTGCTAGTGATATGATAAGCTGAATGCAACAGTGGGTGAAATGATGTAGTTATGGAGATGAAGAAGAATAAAGCATCTGTTTCAGTTTATGTGTCAGACATGTAACTTTCTAGTGAGCTAAACTGTTGGTAAAGTCACTTCCTTTGAATAGTGCAGTATTCAGTCTTAGAAAGTACTCTGTTAAAAATGTTGTGCAGGTAGAACATTAAAGTCAAACTAGAGAACTTTCTCTAACTAAAAATGCTGTGTTAATGAACATATAACAACAAAGAGGATTTACAGGATGGAATAAACTATATTTAATCTTATACGTATGCATCTTCCGTAAGAATTATATCAAGATTCCTTACATCAGCACAATAGTATATTCATGTAACATATTCAGCTGTGAAATGAGAGTGAATGTCACACAAGCCATTCAGTACTGACCAAAATTTGAGGTACAGCAAACAGCTATGCAACCTGTTAAATGACACTGGTACACTAAAGTCAAACAAACAGTGGCTTCCAGTATAAATCTGATATTTCTATAAGTTATGCTGTTATGTTCTTTGTATGGTAAATGTTGTCTGTATACATTAACTTTGTTGTAAGTTGTTTTGAGACTGCAAACTTTGGGCTCTGCATCATTTACTTTTCTGACAAAACCGAAAAAAAAAAAACAGTAACTCAATCTCAAAAATTCCTAACTACATATTGTATGCTTCTCCATGTACATGTCCTCAAATTATATGTATTTCTATACATTTCTATGATATCTCTGCATATGTTTACATTCATGATGTAATTTTTACTACAATGTTTGCTAACTAATTACCATAATCTGTGTTTGCTTATGTAAAGAATTTACTTTCAGAGCTTTTCTCCTCGGGTCTCTACTGAAAATGGGAATGTGCTCAGTTAGACCAACCCAGTTAGCAAATGTGAAATAAAATAAAAAATAAATAATTTGTTCTGCTCATTCTGCAATAATTGTGTCTATAGTCAAAAACTATTACAATGGCTGAATACTCATGGAATTTTATGCTTGAAATCTTTAAGCAAATCTGATAAATAAATATTTTTAATGTCAAATTATGAAATGTAAGCAGTGATGTTTATTAACACTAATATACCATTTGGGTGTTCACTGTCTTTGTGATTTTATGTGTGTGTGAGTTTGTGTGTATGTTTTCCATTGTGATTACAGTTGGCAGACAGTTACAAAAGGGAGTTACAAGTAATTTCAACAGTAATTGCATAAAGAAGTTAAATTTCACCTTCTGTATTGACCATGTGCTTTTTCCATGGTGATGTTACAAGAATTGATTCCATTATTTGAAGTTCTCTGCTACATATTACAAAAGAGGAGGGAATTGGTTAAACTCTGATCCACATTAACAATAAGAACAATTTAAGAATTCATTCCCATGATCCTCTTTCCCCATATTGATACTGATATGCTCAGGGCCACATTTTCTGCATGTAGAGTAAATGGTGCTCAAAGTTATGCTTTATGATTTCCAGTTCAGTTCCATATAATTTAGCTTGTTCTATGCCATGTCTGTATCAATCTCTTTTTCTAGAAAAATCATTAATGTAAAAATACTTTTGCCACCTGAGGAGAAAAATCAAAGCATGCATGTTCTACATCCCTAATGTCAACACGACTCCTACAGAAAAATAAATCATGACATTTAAACTGAATACTATTACTGTCTCATCATCTTATTTAATATGACAACAAAAAGAAATATGGATCATGTATGATTACTCACATTTTTTTAATTTCTATAAAGAAATGCAATGTATATATATTTTTTTCCAGTAGAACTGCTCACTAACATTTGATCTGTAACCATTCTTTTTGAAGATTTTATACTAGGGGATAGAATGGGGATGATTTATATTTGTTTACTTTTTGTTAAGCAAATTATAGGTCTCAGGGATATAAACAGAGTTAAAATAATTATATAAATCAAGAGATTTTACGAATTGCTACTATTGCCAATTTAGCCTCTGCCATAGCAATAAATAAAACAGCAAACAGACAAGTAAACAAACAGTCAAATAAATGTTTCAGTCTTGCCGGAATAATTTCCACAGATAAAATTTACAATTAATATATTTCTGTATATTTAATAAAATAATTACACATGCGGTAACAAGCAACTTGCTTTTTCTTAGTGATTTCTAATTTACTAATCATAAGGATGTATTAAATGTATAAGCAGTGATTTAGCCACTCCAGTGGCATTGCAAAGTATAATAAAGATTCCACCTTAACTGCCTGTTGACTTTGCTGAAGTACTCATCAATATCCTAGGCAGCCATGCAGACAGCCAGGAGGCCGGTGCATTAATGAAATGTTAATGACTGAATTAGACCTTTAATAACTGAGCCAGGCTGCACTGCTGTGAGTGCATTAGCATTGCTGGACCCTGCTGGGGAACTAGTAAACGAGACCCAAACCAACATTTAGAAAGAAAAAAAAAAATAAAAACAACATCATTCTCATTTAGTTTGAGGGTTTCAGGCCTACAGGCAAACTTTACCTGATGTATCCGCATAAAGGACCTTCATATAAATACATATATATATATATATATATATATATATATATATATATATATATATATATATATATGTAGCTATATATATATATATATATATATATATATATATATAGAGAGAGAGGGAGAGAGATATACATATATGGCTATTTGAATTACTGATGATTCTTACAATCATTTTAACCTTGCACTGCCATACATTACTTGATACGCTGTAACAGATTTTGATCCTGCAAGAAAAACTGAATGTAAATAATGAATTTCAAAATATCTGCTGCGTATGAAAAATAGTTTGTCAAATCCACACAACTTACTTATTCCTTCCTGAACACTGATGTTACAACTTGCAGAGTCCATCTTACTATGATTTGCACAAGTTCATAAACCTCATTTTTACACACCCTCAAATAAAACAAGACATGAGTAAATCTTTAGCTGGTGTGCACATCAGCAATAAGCACTGCATGTAAACATTATCTTCATGCCTTCATGATTAATGACACAAAGATAAAAAATGGATTGTAGAGGACTGACTTATCTAAGGGTAAGCTACTTACTGGCAGGTACAGAGAAAAGCGACTGAGCTACAGGATAGAACTATTGTCTGTTAGCTAATGCAGAGGAATAAAGGTTATGAATTTAACTGAGCTGTTTCCTGTAGTCAGAGGTTGCAGACCCTCAGCCTCCATTTACTTACTAAGCAAGTCACTTAACAGTATTGCTGGGCTGAGTCTGAAAAAAAGACTCTGTGCATCATGCTCTACCACCTTTGTCGAGTTAACATAAATTCATATATACATTCACCATATGCACACATACATGCATAGACATTTGTATGTCTGTCTTAGTGTGCATGCAGCTCAAATGCAGTCAATCTACATAGTTTTCAGTTTTATTGTAGTTGATAAAAGGAAAGCAAAACTAATTTTGTATTTTCATTAAACACTGACACAGTGACACACACACACACACACACACACACACACACACACACACACACACACACACACACACACACACACATCTCGGCATAGAGATAGGATATATTTCTATCAATTAAAAGCTTAAATAAGTCACAAGTAAATTGAACAGTCAATTTTATATTTTTTGTAAGTTTGGTCGTACAAGCTTCTGCAGATATTTTTGGATACTAGATTTTTGTCAAAGGTATTTTTGAAATACATTTTGCAGTTAGCATAGCTAATACTTTTAGTAAAGTTTTCCATATGCAAGGGATCCAACTACTTTATAGTAATTAGAGAAGTGACTAGAAATGGGGGGGGGGGTTCACAGGTTCTTAGACTTCAGGAATGGTGGTAATTGATAAAATGCAGCAAGTATAAACTATTACTTAACGTGATGTACTGAGAAGTCAAAGCAAAGTCGATAATTGGAATACATATTCAGAAACTCCATCCAGCCAGTGTTTAAGAAAGTTGCTGTAATGTGTAACCTTAGGTGATCCAGTTATAAGTCTTGATCATATACAAATGAAAGTCAGACAGCCACAAAATTGTGAGAGTAACTTCAAAAGTCAGAAAAGGAACCAAGGTAGCCACTGCTGTGACTGCCTTTGAGTAGGAGATAAAAGAATACTTTAATCTATATGAAATACCAAGTTATTCATCAGTTTTTCCTACAGGTCGGAGTATTCACAACATTGTCAAACAGAAATCTCAGGGTGTTTTGCAATTTAGGTACCAGACATGCCAGTTTCCAACTTAGCCTTGAACTACCTTTCAGCAATGTAATTATTTTTCCAAGTGATTAAATGCTTACTGAAGCAAAGGGTACTGAGCATCTGTTACAGTAAGGGATAGAAAGGTTTAGTGGTACGTCTAAGAATAGTAGTTAAATGCACCTGGCTTTTGTCCAAGGGTGAGAATATATGATTTTAAACTGTACCCAGTACAACTTCACCAACATACTTATAGTGGGATCCGTGTTGTATATTCACTCTCAGCTTATTATCCTTTGTGTAAGCTGCCAGTTGTGAATGAATGTTTTAAGTATTTGAATGTAAACACAGATCAGTAACTGACTACGTTATTTTCTCCCTTCTCATAGACAGGGAGAACATGGGCAGTTTCAAACATGGGAACAACTTTATCTGCTAAACAAACAGCATCCATCAAGTCATAATCTTGAGTAGAATTCAAAGCTTTAGGAAAATGAGAAGAATGTCATTTGTAACTACAGGGTTGTAGCTTTTAATACTTTATATTTTCCTTAAATATGGAATTAAGACGTGCACAGATGTATTTCTTCCAAAAGTATGCTCTAGGCCCAGATATTCAAACCGGCTGTCCTAGCTTTGAAGATGACTAACTGTGGGTTTCTCTAAGTTACCTGTGAACGTCTGAAAAAAAGACAACTCCTATGCCTTTCTTAAGATGCCCAAGTTCCTAAAATGTTTATATTTTCTCTCTATTTTTTTTTCATTAATTGTGAGCATTTGTAGCATCTTCAACTGTACAAGATATCTAATTAGGAAGCTACTAAAAGGTCCATTGTATTAGATAATTTGGCATGATAGGGCAGCATTTAGTTCAATGATAACTTTTCTGGAATGGATAGAAATACACTTCAATATCTTGTCCTCAGCCCCAAACACTTTCATAGTGAATGATGAAATTTATTCTCAATGTTTAGTACATTTTACTACTGAGCCCTGGCAAGAACCCTAATTGTCTGTTATTATTACTTAATTTCAGTGCTGCAATAAAATGGGGAAAATCTTTTTTTTTTTTTTTTTACAAAATATAAGACAATAATTTTTAGTTTCAGTGGAAAAGGAATGGATTATTCTCTGCTCATTCTGTAAAATAGCAGAATCTGTAGGTAATATGACAATCCTAATAAGCAGTTAATCACCTGTCAGAATACTTTGTTATCCATAGTTGTTTGCCGGCAAAGCTTCATAAAAGAATATTTCTATCTTAAAATTGCTAATTACTAATTTGGCTAAACATCATTGCTTTCTCTGGGTGATTCACAAATACAACCTGCAACATTGCATTTAGCTTGTCTTTAATTCATAGGTCTATGTAGTAATTTGACTTGATTTTTACCAACCTTTCTATAAATGCTGAGTAAAGAATCATGCCAGATGGCTAGGTCTAGATGGGCTATGTCTATGACAAGGATAAGCCACTTGTCCATGGTAGATGTGACATCTTTTAGGAATATGGCAAGGCTCAGGAGATAATACCTGCTCTGGAAGATATCATATCAGTCCATACGAAGGAGGAATAGATTAACAGTGGACCATATTCCAAATGAGTTCTTCTCAGTGTAAGTCTGCCATGATTCCAAAAGACTTGCTCTCAGTGTAAGTGACTTACTTCAGTGTAAGACCTATCTATACACAGGCTTATACTAGGGGTCAGATTGCAAAAGACTTGCTCTCAGTGTAAGTGACTTACTTCAGTGTAAGACCTATCTATACACAGGCTTATACTAGGGGTCGGATTGCAAAAGACTTGCTCTCAGTGTAAGTGACTTACTTCAGTGTAAGACCTATCTATACACAGGCTTATACTAGGGGTCAGATTGCAAAAGACCTGCTCTCAGTGTAAGTGACTTACTTCAGTGTAAGACCTATCTATACACAGGCTTATGCTAGAGGTCAGATTGCAAAGGACCTGTTCTCAGCCTTTTCTAAATGTAAATGGTCACTTACACTGAGAGCAGGACTTTTGGAATCAGACCCAGTGTCTTTCTGAACCCAGTAAGAAATTATACTCTCGTGACATTACAGAAAATATGTAATACGTTTGCAGGCCTTTTAAAGGTGAGATGTGGACCCATCTTTATGAAGCAAGATGGCTATATGCTAATGCCAAAGTTATGGGGCACATCCTGTTTTGAGGATGTTGTTTAGTAGGCTACAGAATGGTCATATTACATTACTTGAATATTATGTTGGAAAGATACATTGTATGTGTCTGAAATCATAAAGCTAGTATTCAGGTATTGCTTAATGCAGACTCCAGTACATTCCTGGTGATTTAGGTTCATAGGTTCATAGATTAGTACTAGGCTAACTGCCCTTGCGAGCCATTTTAAGCCTAGCCAATTGTCCCTTGTGAGACTCAGACCCTGCACCTTGTGTTTGTAAGGCAAACACCTTAACCGTTATTTGGGAGTATAACCCTGAATACAGGTTTTACGTCCCTGTTTAACCATTATATTTTTAATGCCAATCCAAAAAGCCGGTACCCCTGATGGCAATAAAACGATATTAGTATTCCAAAGAAATCCAAAAAAAATCCAAAAAATACGTTGCTAAAGACTTTGTCGCAAATAAATGTTCATTTATTTAGAAAAAGGAGTGAGCGCTTTCGCCATAAGGCTTTATCAAACTCTTAAACATCAAAACCTTCATTTAAAATCTTTTATAAAACACAAAAACCGCTCTCATTGGTTAAAAAATATGTACACGTCACAGTTTCTTAAAGCAGTAGTTCACATACTGCCTTCTGAACGATGTTCCTTCATGCAAACCATAACATAAAACAACATTATATAAATAAAAATGCTTATCTATCCATAAAATGACTTAACCCCTTCTAGGTTTATACAATATAATGCTTTTTAAGGCCTTTATAATCACAAGCGTGTAACTAATTACTTATAAAGGCTAAACATCATATAAGAAAAGGAAATAAATATCATGTAAGATCGCTCTATGGCGATCGTGACAAAACTAGCAAACCAGGAGCAGTGTGCACTCATAATTAATATTCCTTTTAAATAACATGGCTGATAAGCATGTTATACCAAAAGAAGTGCCACGACCTTTCTTGCTACTAAAATTGTATACGGTAAATTTGGTCATACAGTCACATAAAAGTAAATAAACAATAGTAAGAACAATGTCACATATAAAAGAAATAGCCAACAACATGGAGAATGGCATTATAGCGATAAAATTCTGACTCTAAACAACAAACAAATAGATTTATATCTGATATATACAAATTCGATATCACAAACTGTTCCGAATAGTTCGTATCCTATTCAAAACTTCAACAATGTTTCGCTAGCTCACTGTTTAGTTGGAACGCCAAAAAAGGCTCAAGCCGTAAACGGTGATCAAAACACAACTGTAAAATACCAGACATAGTGGATGTTTCGTTCACATTAAAATCGCATCACAGGTAAATAAAACTATGCTGGAACCATGTGCAATAAACAAATACAAAAAAAGTGTGCTCTCCATGGGTGGAATCCCAGAACAGTTTTTCATATAGAACACACCATCATTCAAACAAATTACCTTAAGCGCATTCCAACAGGTATAGTCAGTAATGCAACGTTCAAAATACCTATTTCTACATACAATGTGCATATACTCTTCCTAAATTCTATAATATACTCGTTGAGTTATGACCCTGATACATACGTATTAACTGAAACAGTATAGACGGCATGACGTCATATAAGGAAGAGAGGTGTAAAACGTCCTATCTAATCACACCGGGACGAAAAAATGTTTATCTGATACAATAATAGCTAGTTTACTATGCTTAAACGAAGTTTGACAATATAAATGGAACTTAGCCATGAAACCATGGTTACTGAACCAACTCTACTGGTATCTACGTGAGCACTATTAAGATAATAAATATTCCAGAGAGCTTAACGTAAACATAGCGGTCTAACTACTGTAACACATTCATATAATATGTGGTAGGCAACTATCCAACAGGATCTAGGATGACCTATTTGCATGTAGGATACTCATAGTAACCATTTTTTAAAGTCAACGATAGCCAGATATGGAATCATATATTATTGTTTCAACATATACTTACTCACAATCAAAAAAGTACTGGTTTCTATGTACTTGGAGGTGAAACCTCAAAAACGTACATATTCTCCATTCAAGTTAGCATGGATATACCTAAGGACAACTGCATCAATAAAGGTGCATTAATATACGCGGCTCCTAATATGCCCAAATTCAGCACCATTATACATGATGAATGTACAAATTACGTTACTCTGTGTAATCTTCTTTTCTTCAAGAATGGTTTGATTTGGACTTTGTCATTAAGGCCAGGGATCTATCCGATCTCCATCTAATTATCCATCTAGTTTCGTTCTCTAAGGTCCTATTAATCAAATCACCTCCTCTAAAGCCTTGAAAAATTGTTTGGATAACATAGAACCTGAATGTATGATCTGTTCCTTTCTCTTTATGGTGCCTAGCCAGGGCATTAAGGTCTGAACCTATTCTAGTTAGGTAATTATGTTCTCTGACACGTTCTTTTAGCATGCGGTTGGTCTTCCCTACATAATAAGCATCACATGCATTGCAGACAGCTACATATATTATATTTTTACTTTCACAGGTGGTATTGGTATTAAAGTAAAAAACTTTCTTAGTCAGCGGATGTGTGAACGTAGTATCTTCACAAATGAATTGGCACTGATTACACCTGCCACAAGGTACGGTGTTTACATTCATGGTAGTATCACTATTATATTTATTCCTTGGTCTACACAGTATGCTTTTTAAATTAGGATGATTCTTAAAAGTTACTCGTGGTGTGGGACCTACCACGTTACTTACATCCTTGTCTGACTTTAAAATATCCCATCGTCTATGCATAGCTTTTAACTTCCAAGCTCATTTTACTAAAATTCAATTTAGCACTAACTTCATTCTTGACAATCTTTTCAGAATTCTGGGGTTCAGTGTAATGACTAAAATATGGTTTTGCACTACTCGATCGCAAAGAACCCACTGTTTCAATAATATCAGTTATTTCATTTTCAACATAACCCCTTTCCAAAAATCTTTTCTTCATTTCCTGTGTCCCATTTTCATATTGGGAATAATCTGAGTTGAGTCTGGACACTCTCATAAACTGTCCCTTAAGGACATTACTGAATACATGTCGTGGGTGCATGCTGTGTCTATGTAGTAGATTGTTTCTCTGACAGCTCTTCCTATAAATGGAGGTGTTTAACATTCCATTCAGCATGCGAACTATATCCACATCCAAAAAAGAGATGTGGTCGTAAGAGAAGTTCATGGTGAATTTCAAAAATCTAGTCGTGGACTCAAGATATCTCACAAAATCCCTCAATGAGTCCTCGTCTCCTAGCCACAGGAAAAACAAATCATCTACAAAACGGCAATACATGCCTATATACTCTTTGAACTGTGGTGCATTAAGAAGAAATTTATCTTCCCATCTGGCCATAACAAGGTTGGCGTAGCTATTTGCACAGGATGTGCCCATAGCCACGCCATCCTTCTGCAAATACATGTCTTCATTAAATGAAAATATATTATTGGTAAGAACTGTTTCAAGGAGTAGTGTAGTTATATCTATCTTCTGAACTGATAGATCGGAATGTTCTCTCATATAATCTGTAATGTATCTAATACCTACATCATTCGGAATCACTGTGAATAAGCTCACAACGTCCAGGGTAACCATGAGGAATTGTTGATCATCTTGTAGATTTCGTGTATGGGTATAGAGTTCAATCAAAAACTGCTTGCTGTCTCTTAAAATCACTTTGTTTTCATTCACCAATGGTCTCAAAATATCTTCCAAATACAACGACATGGGTTCCGTAACCCACCCTTGGCCTGCCACAATTGGTCTCATAGGTGGATCTACTTTATTTTTGTGGACCTTCGGCAGGCCCTGGATCACTGGTATGATCGGGTCTTTAACCTTTAAAAAGTCATACAGTTGTTCAGTTATGTCGAAAGACATGACTAAGTCATCCAAGGTGTGGTATACTCCAAAAACCTTATCTACAAGTTCATCTTGATCTACCTTGTGATATGTCTGTATATCTTTGAGCATGTCATACATCTTCTGTTCATAGTAACTAGTATCCATTACAACTATGGGTCCACCTTTATCTGCTGGTCTTATAATGATGGACCTGTCGTCTCTTAAACTGTATAGGGCCTGTCTTTGGTTACGATTCAAATTCTGTCCATGTTTTTTAATGGGTTTTTCCTGAAACATTTCATATATGTCATCTTCTATCACATTCCCAAATACTTCCACTGTTGGGTGAAGTTGTGGTACATATACACTGTTAGCACGAAACTTATTTACTCCATTTTGTGGGACACTTTGTCCAAAATCAAGTTTAAGTTGTATGTTTCGAATGAACAATTTGGTATCTATAATCGTGTCCACCAGATTACTTTCTTTGGTGGGAATAAAGCCCAAACCTTTGTTTAAAACCTGTTCTTCAAATGTACTCAAGGACCTATTTGAAAGGTTAATGACTAGTGATTCTGTTTTCCCCACATCTTCTTTATGGTAGGACCCTGAGGTAGTTCCTCTGTAGACCCTTTCCTTTTCTGTCTCCCCCTGCTGTTGGATCTCTTCTTCTCTAAAAAATATTGCTGAGCAATGGGGAGGGGTGCGGGTAGGGCATTTGTATTATTTTTCGGTCTAACTACCGCAGCTCCTGACCTCTGTACATCCGTAATACACCCTGTCAAACTATTTACTGATTGTGTGTTCGTAACTCCTTCCCTGGTTCTAATACTACTGTGTGCCACTACATGTTGCTCATTAGAATCCAGACATTCATTTGCATTGTTCTCACTAGGCACTTCGCCTAAACCATTACTATCAGGCACTATATTTGTTTGTGGTCTTACTTCACTGACGCTGGCTTGGTTAGTATTAGTCTCTAGGCGTTGCCCTATTGGACCATTATACCTATCCTGGCGTTCAGCATACCTCTGTTGTTCATTGTTAGAAAAATTACTTGAGTATCCTGTATTTCTATCTCTAGGCCAAGTGAATACATGATTATTTCTAAAATCACGCACATCACGTGTTATCTTACTCTTTTTCTGATCAAACATCCTTTTTTCCATCAACATTACATCCTCCAAAACTTTTTCTAACTTCGTTGTATGCACATTTTCAGTATATTTAATTTTAAAGTCATTAAACATTTTGTTGACCTGTGTTCTCAACAGATCTTCCTCGGGTAGATGAAAATCAATTAACAGCCTCATATAACTGAAGCTCAGTTCAAGGTTCAATTGCTGCCAACGATATAGCAAGTCTGGAAAGTGGTTACCAGAAGTGGGCATTTTTAAAACACGGAGCCCACGAGGTATGATCGTTTAATAGGCATACTTCAAAGTATTGCCTTTGAACCTGTAACCTCTTCAGTTTTACAAAAGCAGTCTCTAGTTCCGCTAAATCTTTAGTAACATTGAAGTTACTTACTTCAGGCTGGTTGGTGCAGTCCCCATCAACAATGGGTTCAAAATCAAGTAACACGTTGGTTTCTCCAGTCACGCATACTTGAAACCGTTGCATAAATTTGTTGGTATAATCCAAAGTAGTCGGAACATAAGGAAGTTCAATATTCGTGTTGTTCTCGTTCGCCATCCTCTTCAGTAGCTGCCTTGACGAAAAATATGTAGTAAAATTCACAAACCCAATGCAGTGCAGCCACACACAGAGACGGGGTTCCACGCCAATAAAAATAAAATAAATGCCAATCCAAAAAGCCGGTACCCCTGATGGCAATAAAACGATATTAGTATTCCAAAGAAATCCAAAAAAATCCAAAAAATACGTTGCTAAAGACTTTGTCGCAAATAAATGTTCATTTATTTAGAAAAGGAGTGAGCGCTCGCCATAAGGCTTTATCAAACTCTTAAACATCAAAACCTTCATTTAAAATCTTTTATAAAACACAAAAACCGCTCTCATTGGTTAAAAAATATGTACACGTCACAGTTTCTTAAAGCAGTAGTTCACATACTGCCTTCTGAACGATGTTCCTTCATGCAAACCATAACATAAAACAACATTATATAAATAAAAATGCTTATCTATCCATAAAATGACTTAACCCTTCTAGGTTTATACAATATAATGCTTTTAAGGCCTTTATAATCACAAGCGTGTAACTAATTACTTATAAAGGCTAAACATCATATAAGAAAAGGAAATAAATATCATGTAAGATCGCTCTATGGCGATCGTGACAAAACTAGCAAACCAGGAGCAGTGTGCACTCATAATTAATATTCCTTTTAAATAACATGGCTGATAAGCATGTTATACCAAAAGAAGTGCCACGACCTTTCTTGCTACTAAAATTGTATACGGTAAATTTGGTCATACAGTCACATAAAAGTAAATAAACAATAGTAAGAACAATGTCACATATAAAAGAAATAGCCAACAACATGGAGAATGGCATTATAGCGATAAAATTCTGACTCTAAACAACAAACAAATAGATTTATATCTGATACATACAAATTCGATATCACAAACTGTTCCGAATAGTTCGTATCCTATTCAAAACTTCAACAATGTTTCGCTAGCTCACTGTTTAGTTGGAACGCCAAAAAAGGCTCAAGCCGTAAACGGTGATCAAAACACAACTGTAAAATACCAGACATAGTGGATGTTTCGTTCACATTAAAATCGCATCACAGGTAAATAAAACTATGCTGGAACCATGTGCAATAAACAAATACAAAAAAAGTGTGCTCTCCATGGGTGGAATCCTGTGGAATAGTGCTCACGTAGATACCAGTAGAGTTGGTTCAGTAACCATGGTTTCATGGCTAAGTTCCATTTATATTGTCAAACTTCGTTTAAGCATAGTAAACTAGCTATTATTGTATCAGATAAACATTTTTTCGTCCCGGTGTGATTAGATAGGACGTTTTACACCTCTCTTCCTTATATGACGTCATGCCGTCTATACTGTTTCAGTTAATACGTATGTATCAGGGTCATAACTCAACGAGTATATTATAGAATTTAGGAAGAGTATATGCACATTGTATGTAGAAATAGGTATTTTGAACGTTGCATTACTGACTATACCTGTTGGAATGCATTTAAGGTAATTTGTTTGAATGATGGTGTGTTCTATATGAAAAACTGTTCTGGGATTCCACCCATGGAGAGCACACTTTTTTTGTATTTGTTTATTGCACATGGTTCCAGCATAGTTTTATTTACCTGTGATGCGATTTTAATGTGAACGAAACATCCACTATGTCTGGTATTTTACAGTTGTGTTTTGATCACCGTTTACGGCTTGAGCCTTTTGGCGTTCCAACTAAACAGTGAGCTAGCGAAACATTGTTGAAGTTTTGAATAGGATACGAACTATTCGGAACAGTTTGTGATATCGAATTTGTATGTATCAGATATAAATCTATTTGTTTGTTGTTTAGAGTCAGAATTTTATCGCTATAATGCCATTCTCCATGTTGTTGGCTATTTCTTTTATATGTGACATTGTTCTTACTATTGTTTATTTACTTTTATGTGACTGTATGACCAAATTTACCGTATACAATTTTAGTAGCAAGAAAGGTCGTGGCACTTCTTTTGGTATAACATGCTTATCAGCCATGTTATTTAAAAGGAATATTAATTATGAGTGCACACTGCTCCTGGTTTGCTAGTTTTGTCACGATCGCCATAGAGCGATCTTACATGATATTTATTTCCTTTTCTTATATGATGTTTAGCCTTTATAAGTAATTAGTTACACGCTTGTGATTATAAAGGCCTTAAAAAGCATTATATTGTATAAACCTAGAAGGGGTTAAGTCATTTTATGGATAGATAAGCATTTTTATTTATATAATGTTGTTTTATGTTATGGTTTGCATGAAGGAACATCGTTCAGAAGGCAGTATGTGAACTACTGCTTTAAGAAACTGTGACGTGTACATATTTTTTAACCAATGAGAGCGGTTTTTGTGTTTTATAAAAGATTTTAAATGAAGGTTTTGATGTTTAAGAGTTTGATAAAGCCTTATGGCGAAAGCGCTCACTCCTTTTTCTAAATAAATGAACATTTATTTGCGACAAAGTCTTTAGCAACGTATTTTTTGGATTTTTTTGGATTTCTTTGGAATACTAATATCGTTTTATTGCCATCAGGGGTACCGGCTTTTTGGATTGGCATTTATTTTATTTTTATTGGCGTGGAACCCCGTCTCTGTGTGTGGCTGCACTGCATTGGGTTTGTGAATTTTACTACATATTTTTCGTCAAGGCAGCTACTGAAGAGGATGGCGAACGAGAACAACACGAATATTGAACTTCCTTATGTTCCGACTACTTTGGATTATACCAACAAATTTATGCAACGGTTTCAAGTATGCGTGACTGGAGAAACCAACGTGTTACTTGATTTTGAACCCATTGTTGATGGGGACTGCACCAACCAGCCTGAAGTAAGTAACTTCAATGTTACTAAAGATTTAGCGGAACTAGAGACTGCTTTTGTAAAACTGAAGAGGTTACAGGTTCAAAGGCAATACTTTGAAGTATGCCTATTAAAACGTATCATACCTCGTGGGCTCCGTGTTTTAAAAATGCCCACTTCTGGTAACCACTTTCCAGACTTGCTATATCGTTGGCAGCAATTGAACCTTGAACTGAGCTTCAGTTATATGAGGCTGTTAATTGATTTTCATCTACCCGAGGAAGATCTGTTGAGAACACAGGTCAACAAAATGTTTAATGACTTTAAAATTAAGTATACTGAAAATGTGCATACAACGAAGTTAGAAAAAGTTTTGGAGGATGTAATGTTGATGGAAAAAAGGATGTTTGATCAGAAAAAGAGTAAGATAACACGTGATGTGCGTGATTTTAGAAATAATCATGTATTCACTTGGCCTAGAGATAGAAATACAGGATACTCAAGTAATTTTTCTAACAATGAACAACAGAGGTATGCTGAACGCCAGGATAGGTATAATGGTCCAATAGGGCAACGCCTAGAGACTAATACTAACCAAGCCAGCGTCAGTGAAGTAAGACCACAAACAAATATAGTGCCTGATAGTAATGGTTTAGGCGAAGTGCCTAGTGAGAACAATGCAAATGAATGTCTGGATTCTAATGAGCAACATGTAGTGGCACACAGTAGTATTAGAACCAGGGAAGGAGTTACGAACACACAATCAGTAAATAGTTTGACAGGGTGTATTACGGATGTACAGAGGTCAGGAGCTGCGGTAGTTAGACCGAAAAATAATACAAATGCCCTACCCGCACCCCTCCCCATTGCTCAGCAATATTTTTTAGAGAAGAAGAGATCCAACAGCAGGGGGAGACAGAAAAGGAAAGGGTCTACAGAGGAACTACCTCAGGGTCCTACCATAAAGAAGATGTGGGGAAAACAGAATCACTAGTCATTAACCTTTCAAATAGGTCCTTGAGTACATTTGAAGAACAGGTTTTAAACAAAGGTTTGGGCTTTATTCCCACCAAAGAAAGTAATCTGGTGGACACGATTATAGATACCAAATTGTTCATTCGAAACATACAACTTAAACTTGATTTTGGACAAAGTGTCCCACAAAATGGAGTAAATAAGTTTCGTGCTAACAGTGTATATGTACCACAACTTCACCCAACAGTGGAAGTATTTGGGAATGTGATAGAAGATGACATATATGAAATGTTTCAGGAAAAACCCATTAAAAAACATGGACAGAATTTGAATCGTAACCAAAGACAGGCCCTATACAGTTTAAGAGACGACAGGTCCATCATTATAAGACCAGCAGATAAAGGTGGACCCATAGTTGTAATGGATACTAGTTACTATGAACAGAAGATGTATGACATGCTCAAAGATATACAGACATATCACAAGGTAGATCAAGATGAACTTGTAGATAAGGTTTTTGGAGTATACCACACCTTGGATGACTTAGTCATGTCTTTCGACATAACTGAACAACTGTATGACTTTTTAAAGGTTAAAGACCCGATCATACCAGTGATCCAGGGCCTGCCGAAGGTCCACAAAAATAAAGTAGATCCACCTATGAGACCAATTGTGGCAGGCCAAGGGTGGGTTACGGAACCCATGTCGTTGTATTTGGAAGATATTTTGAGACCATTGGTGAATGAAAACAAAGTGATTTTAAGAGACAGCAAGCAGTTTTTGATTGAACTCTATACCCATACACGAAATCTACAAGATGATCAACAATTCCTCATGGTTACCCTGGATGTTGTGAGCTTATTCACAGTGATTCCGAATGATGTAGGTATTAGATACATTACAGATTATATGAGAGAACATTCCGATCTATCAGTTCAGAAGATAGATATAACTACACTACTCCTTGAAACAGTTCTTACCAATAATATATTTTCATTTAATGAAGACATGTATTTGCAGAAGGATGGCGTGGCTATGGGCACATCCTGTGCAAATAGCTACGCCAACCTTGTTATGGCCAGATGGGAAGATAAATTTCTTCTTAATGCACCACAGTTCAAAGAGTATATAGGCATGTATTGCCGTTTTGTAGATGATTTGTTTTTCCTGTGGCTAGGAGACGAGGACTCATTGAGGGATTTTGTGAGATATCTTGAGTCCACGACTAGATTTTTGAAATTCACCATGAACTTCTCTTACGACCACATCTCTTTTTGGATGTGGATATAGTTCGCATGCTGAATGGAATGTTAAACACCTCCATTTATAGGAAGAGCTGTCAGAGAAACAATCTACTACATAGACACAGCATGCACCCACGACATGTATTCAGTAATGTCCTTAAGGGACAGTTTATGAGAGTGTCCAGACTCAACTCAGATTATTCCCAATATGAAAATGGGACACAGGAAATGAAGAAAAGATTTTTGGAAAGGGGTTATGTTGAAAATGAAATAACTGATATTATTGAAACAGTGGGTTCTTTGCGATCGAGTAGTGCAAAACCATATTTTAGTCATTACACTGAACCCCAGAATTCTGAAAAGATTGTCAAGAATGAAGTTAGTGCTAAATTGAATTTTAGTAAAATGAGCTTGGAAGTTAAAAAAGCTATGCATAGACGATGGGATATTTTAAAGTCAGACAAGGATGTAAGTAACGTGGTAGGTCCCACACCACGAGTAACTTTTAAGAATCATCCTAATTTAAAAAGCATACTGTGTAGACCAAGGAATAAATATAATAGTGATACTACCATGAATGTAAACACCGTACCTTGTGGCAGGTGTAATCAGTGCCAATTCATTTGTGAAGATACTACGTTCACACATCCGCTGACTAAGAAAGTTTTTTACTTTAATACCAATACCACCTGTGAAAGTAAAAATATAATATATGTAGCTGTCTGCAATGCATGTGATGCTTATTATGTAGGGAAGACCAACCGCATGCTAAAAGAACGTGTCAGAGAACATAATTACCTAACTAGAATAGGTTCAGACCTTAATGCCCTGGCTAGGCACCATAAAGAGAAAGGAACAGATCATACATTCAGGTTCTATGTTATCCAAACAATTTTTCAAGGCTTTAGAGGAGGTGATTTGATTAATAGGACCTTAGAGAACGAAACTAGATGGATAATTAGATGGAGATCGGATAGATCCCCTGGCCTTAATGACAAAGTCCAAATCAAACCATTCTTGAAGAAAAGAAGATTACACAGAGTAACGTAATTTGTACATTCATCATGTATAATGGTGCTGAATTTGGGCATATTAGGAGCCGCGTATATTAATGCACCTTTATTGATGCAGTTGTCCTTAGGTATATCCATGCTAACTTGAATGGAGAATATGTACGTTTTTGAGGTTTCACCTCCAAGTACATAGAAACCAGTACTTTTTTGATTGTGAGTAAGTATATGTTGAAACAATAATATATGATTCCATATCTGGCTATCGTTGACTTTAAAAAATGGTTACTATGAGTATCCTACATGCAAATAGGTCATCCTAGATCCTGTTGGATAGTTGCCTACCATATATTATATGAATGCGTTACAGTAGTTAGACCGCTATGTTTACGTTAAGCTCTCTGGAATATTTATTATCTTAATAGTGCTCACGTAGATACCAGTAGAGTTGGTTCAGTAACCATGGTTTCATGGCTAAGTTCCATTTATATTGTCAAACTTCGTTTAAGCATAGTAAACTAGCTATTATTGTATCAGATAAACATTTTTTCGTCCCGGTGTGATTAGATAGGACGTTTTACACCTCTCTTCCTTATATGACGTCATGCCGTCTATACTGTTTCAGTTAATACGTATGTATCAGGGTCATAACTCAACGAGTATATTATAGAATTTAGGAAGAGTATATGCACATTGTATGTAGAAATAGGTATTTTGAACGCGTTGCATTACTGACTATACCTGTTGGAATGCGCTTAAGGTAATTTGTTTGAATGATGGTGTGTTCTATATGAAAAACTGTTCTGGGATTCCACCCATGGAGAGCACACTTTTTTTGTATTTGTTTATTGCACATGGTTCCAGCATAGTTTTATTTACCTGTGATGCGATTTTAATGTGAACGAAACATCCACTATGTCTGGTATTTTACAGTTGTGTTTTGATCACCGTTTACGGCTTGAGCCTTTTTTGGCGTTCCAACTAAACAGTGAGCTAGCGAAACATTGTTGAAGTTTTGAATAGGATACGAACTATTCGGAACAGTTTGTGATATCGAATTTGTATGTATCAGATATAAATCTATTTGTTTGTTGTTTAGAGTCAGAATTTTATCGCTATAATGCCATTCTCCATGTTGTTGGCTATTTCTTTTATATGTGACATTGTTCTTACTATTGTTTATTTACTTTTATGTGACTGTATGACCAAATTTACCGTATACAATTTTAGTAGCAAGAAAGGTCGTGGCACTTCTTTTGGTATAACATGCTTATCAGCCATGTTATTTAAAAGGAATATTAATTATGAGTGCACACTGCTCCTGGTTTGCTAGTTTTGTCACGATCGCCATAGAGCGATCTTACATGATATTTATTTCCTTTTCTTATATGATGTTTAGCCTTTATAAGTAATTAGTTACACGCTTGTGATTATAAAGGCCTTAAAAAGCATTATATTGTATAAACCTAGAAGGGGTTAAGTCATTTTATGGATAGATAAGCATTTTTATTTATATAATGTTGTTTTATGTTATGGTTTGCATGAAGGAACATCGTTCAGAAGGCAGTATGTGAACTACTGCTTTAAGAAACTGTGACGTGTACATATTTTTTAACCAATGAGAGCGGTTTTTGTGTTTTATAAAAGATTTTAAATGAAGGTTTTGATGTTTAAGAGTTTGATAAAGCCTTATGGCGAAAGCGCTCACTCCTTTTTCTAAATAAATGAACATTTATTTGCGACAAAGTCTTTAGCAACGTATTTTTTGGATTTTTTTTGGATTTCTTTGGAATACTAATATCGTTTTATTGCCATCAGGGGTACCGGCTTTTTGGATTGGCATTTATTTTATTTTTATTGGCGTGGAACCCCGTCTCTGTGTGTGGCTGCACTGCATTGGGTTTGTGAATTATATTTTTAATGTCAATGTTATTCTTCTTTGGCAGAAAGTTGAATAGCTTGGAATTTTGAAAATGTTTTATTACTATATACTAGGATACCACACTGGTGATTTTTTCCTGTGGCTTGCTTCATAAGATTATAAAATGTGTTAGTATCTCCTTCATCCTAAGATGCTAATTTCAATAAGCGCTGTTGGTTTAATGATTTTATTTACCAGTGTGCATGCATTGTTTAATTTAGATTATTTTGATGAGATGGGATGTTTGTTGGTCTTGGAGTACATTTTTCAGCTCTCTCTCTCTCTCTATTTATAAATATATCAGTTCTGAAGCTTTAGCAAAATGTTTTATTAACAACATGGCTGCAACATGTATGTCTAATAAGCAGATGCTTAGAGATAAATTCTATAGGTTCTGTATATAAATTATGTATCCATTATCATGTGGATATGCTTAGAGTGAATTATTTATCTGTTCTCAGTTGGATATGTATAGGGTTTTGGAAATCATTTACCATTTACTTGAAGGAAAGGATTCTGTAGTTGTTGGGGTGTTAGACAATATAACTGATACTGCATTTCTAAACTGATTAGCTTTTTTAGAAAAAAAACTGCAATATTTAACCTGACATGATTTGAGATTAAAGCTGGTACAGAACAAGAGGGCTACATAGTGAGTATAACATCAAGGATACAACTTCTCCCATCTTGAATTCACTAGTAAGCATTGCATATTTATTTTATTAAAGAAGTATTTTGTAGTTTTGATCTACTTATTGTAATAGCTATAGTTAATCCATTTTATAGTGAGTGAGTTGGTCTCTCATGAAAAATCATGTTATTAAAAACTTCAGAATCAAGTAATAGTTTGTCCAGAAATTTGTCACATTAAATGACAGACAGAAAAAAGGTATAGTAACAGCATAGTCAGTTGTAGCTGGCATTATTAAAGGATATGTGTAAGCTTATGATGTCTTAATTTTAGTGTCAACTGCTCTCATGTAATGGGCTTCCCAAATGTACATTGATAACACTCCACCTATTTTGTTCATGAGGAAAGGCTCTACTGTGAAATGCTTAATGGTAGAACCACAAGCATCAGAAATGTTGAAAATAATGCCCAAAGCGCATAAGGGCAAATTAAATAATTAAATAAACACATAAAATAACTTCAAGTGTTTCTGCACCTCAGTGTGTGGAACAAGCTTCTCACATCCCTTAAATTTATATATACCAACTTCATGGTTGCATCCATTTGACGGGGGGAGAAATCTAACCAAAAAGGAGACAATCTGAAGCACAGAAATCAAATCAGCAAATTATTTCATATGGAAACAGTGACTAGCATTGTGTTCTTCTGCATTTTGATCTTTGGGCAACTGACAGTCCAGGAATTTAAGTTTAGCCACTTACAGAAATACCATGAAGCAGTGCAGGCTTCTGCTAATTGATAATTGTAATTGCCAAATTCCTGGGTAATGTTTGTTTTTCAGCCTTTCCCAGTTAGGGGTCGCCACAGCAGAACTCCGGTCTGCTAATGATTGGCAGTAGATTTTCACAAACACCGAGGTGCCAGCTCGACGTCCAACCTTCAACGAAGGCACGCCCATTTATGCATGTCTTTCGAACACCACCCAACCGCAGGGAGGATATGCGGACTCCAGACAGAAGGCACTCACCACACTCCAGCCAAGAATCGAACGGGAGAACCTCTTGCTGTGAGGCAACAATGCTACCACTGCACCACCGTGGCATGCCAAATTCCTAGGTAATAAAATGCATTATTTCCTGAAAAAAATAATTCTATAAACTTTTGTCGAAGAAATTGAATTAGTACCGTTTTATCAGCAAAACTTATTTCAAATAATCAAAAACTGTAAGGCAGAATGCCTAAAAAAAAAATGTTTTATCTTATAATTGGAAAAATGTATATATATTTTTTTATTTGTACGTCTTCACTTCCTCTCACACATAAATGTTATGCAGAGTAAATGTAATCCTGACACTGTCCTTAATTATAAACAATATTGGCATCATTGAACTTTACAGAAATGGATTTACCAACATAGAAATGCAAGTAGATCCCACAATCTAAAGTGTCAGAAAGGTAATCAGGCAATTGATTTTCTGCTAGCCACACATGCCATCATTTCAATGTATTGTTGAAGGAGTTTAAAAAAAAGAATTCAACTAGGGCTTTCATGATGAGTATCCTGATTGAACTCATCTCAGTAGAGAAGGAAAGATAGGTACCTGGGATGCACTTAGATTTCTGCTTAGGGTTCATCCTAATGAGTATTATTATGACAAGGAATGTAGAAGAGTAAGCCAGTTTGATAAAAGTAGTCGTTCTACAAAATGAACATTTGGATAGATAAATATGTTACCAGCCAGAAGGGTCACATAGTGAGATGAATTTCATTATGGTGTAGAATAGAGACGTACCTATCATACCATTAGATTTTGCAATAATCTCAGTTATGTGAAAAAATAAAGATGCTGTAATTCTTTAAGTGATCAAAATCATACAACATCAAACTAAATACAGTGATTCTAACTTCTGTTGTAGAGGACACCAAAATGGCTAATAAAATCCACAAAAACAGCTATGTTCATTTCAGAAACATAATATAAGTGAAAACCATCATGTTGCAGAGACCTCAAAGTGATAGAGTTTTTATACTAGATGGTTCCTGTACATTAACACAGTTTCTGAGGAAGTTCATTCTCCAGTAGCATAAGGGCAAATTAAATAATTAAATAAACACATAAAATAACTTCAAGTGTTTCTGCACCTCAGTGTGTGGAACAAGCTTCTCACATCAAATGTAAAAGCAAATTTTATGAACAAGATTAAGAAAACTGATTTCAGTGGTGACTGATACCCTATGTATGTATTTCCAGTTGAAATGTGAAAAGTTCTGGGACCAGATTAAGCTAGGTATTAGTCATAACTTGATTGAATTTCATTTTGTATGAAGTTAGTGGACCAATATATGTTAGACTGAACCATTTTCTCACATCACAGAGTTTGAAAGTTTGGTGAATCAAAGGATTGTGTGTTCTAAAGGGGAGATGAATGTTCACGTATTGTAGTTATTTTGAATTCCTAGACAGGATGACATTGAGATATAAGTGTTGCATAGCCAGGCAGAAGTGTCATATTAGACGTACATAGTCAAGTTTTTTTTTTTTTTTTTTTTAATCATATTTATCATTTGCTGACTGGATTAATCCTATTAGGCTTGTGTTCTCTACTCAGGCAAAGTCCAATGTGGCATTTATACTGCTAGGAGAAATTTGGCCTGAGTATGCCCTCCTCTTTTTATACGCATCACAGGATCTTTTACCTCAACCTGAGATAGCACCAGTTCAAGCAGATGTGACTTTGGTTTAATGCTGCATTCAAATACCAGTATACTCAGGAATGCTGCATTGCAGAGTAAGCAAGAAATTAATCAAATCACCTAGAATTGCAATAGAACTCAACATCATTTTATTTTTCTAGAACCAAAGGTGCTGTCTTGTTAGAACATGGGCTAAATTCTTGTCTAGGTTTGTAAGGGCCTCAGGGCAAATAGCCTAGCAACTTTCTATGACCTGTTGAGCTATTAACACTGATTGTTAGGAGTGCTGGCATGTACGCTTTTACAATACACATAAATTAAATAGTTTTATCTTGTGCCTGTGAATGATATTCAGACAGCTGATTTTAATATAAATCTTTGATGTACACCCCCAAATCACTTGCTAATACAAAAGAGTGTGGTAAGATGAGCAAATCAAAATGTTTTTGTTTAGGCAATGAAAGGGCATTTATGCATAAAAACGGTCTTTTTAGATCAGTAGTCAATTATGTGTTCTAATCACTCTTTTAAAGAAATCCTTTCGTAATGTCATGTGACATTGCTGAAAATACCACAGCAGCACAGCTTTGGGCATAGATTCTTTAATTTACTGCAATGTATCTGTTTACATACTAAATGAGTTTCCATACTTAATGGTTACTTGATGTGCCTGTTCAGAGTAAGAAAGATCTGAAACAGGAGTGTAATTTAAAGGGTTTTTCTCAGCTTACAGCTGGTCTTTAGTGTGGTGTATGTAAGTCTGGAAAAGATTTCAGACAACACCATTTTGGTCACAAGGCAGCATGATTGGGTGAAACTGAGGTGGCATCAGAGAAAAACTATATATATATATATATATATATATATATATATATATATATGTGTGTGTGTGTGTGTGTGTGTGTGTGTGTGTGTGTGTGTGTGCGTGTGTGTGTGTGTGTGTGTGTGTGTGTGTGTGTGTGTGTGTGTGCATGTGTGTGTACATCTATATATATATATATATATATATATATATATATATATATGGGTCTACTGTAAAAGACTGAAAATCGAAAATCCACTTGTTCGAAAACGAACAGTGGATCCTCGGTTACACGAAAGTGCACTTAAGTGAAAGTGCAATTCTGTGAAGCACAGTTCAACGATCCATTCAGGGAAACTGAAGCACCGAAGCACACTACAGTGGGGAATAGGGAATTTTCCTGTTCCCCACTGTAGTGCGATCTCGGAGTTGGTATATTTAAGTAGGGGGTGTGGGGGGTGAAGCCCCCCACTCAATGTAACGTTAGTAAATGTTTTCTGGTTTTTTTTTATCTTTTTATTGGTTCGTTGAACTGAGTTTCGTGAAAGTGCACTTTTGAATGAGTGCATTTTCGCATAACTGAGCAGTCTACTGCTCTTTTTCAAATAAGTGGTATTCGATTAAAAGCAGTAGACCCATATATATATATATATATATATATATATATATATATATATATATACACATACATACATATGTGTGTGTATGATCTACTTCAAAATTTCAAAGTTTCAAAACTTCGAATTTCTTATGGTCGAGACTATAACATCGAAGTTTTGAAACTTTGAACCATTTAAATGAAGATCGCCATCCAGGGAAGACCAGTATATTTACCATTTTCCTCCATGTACTATGATCTCGGAGTTAGTATATTTAATTAGCAAGGGGTGTGGTGGGTGCGGGGGGGGGCATCTTTTCTTAATTGGGATATCGATGTATTTGGTGTTTCTTTTCGACACAATAAGTGTAGAACAAGGACAGAGTTGGAAAATAGTGGCAGCATTACATATTCTGGAAATGTGAACAACTTTTCTTCTTTTTCTTTTGGCTGTTCCTATTAGGGTTCACCACAGAGGACCATCTGATTCCATTTCTTCCTGTCGTCTGCATCTTGCTCTGTCACACCAACTGCCTGCATGTCCTCTCTCACCATATCCACAAACCTTATCTTAGGCTTTCCTCCTTTCCTCTTACCTGGCAGCTCCATCCTTAGCATCCTTCTACCAATATACCAAGCATTCTTCTCCATTGCATTTCCAAATCAACACAATCTCACCTCTCTGGCTTTGTCTACAAACCGTCCAACCCAAGCTCACACTCTAATGTGCTCATTTATAATCACGTCCATCCTTGTCACACCAAATGCAAATCTTAATATCTTTAACTCTGCCACCTCCAGCTATGATTCCTGTCTTTTTGTCAGTGCCACCATCTCCAACCCATATAACATAGCTGATCTCACTGCCATCTTGTAGACCTTCCCCTTTTACTCTTAC
Organism: Protopterus annectens; assembly: GCF_019279795.1. Classification (NCBI taxonomy): domain Eukaryota; kingdom Metazoa; phylum Chordata; order Ceratodontiformes; family Protopteridae; genus Protopterus; species Protopterus annectens. The sequence goes on from NC_056737.1 coordinate 1,277,890,625, forward strand.
TAGTACCCGTCTGTCACTGATCACAACTGACACTCTTCTCCACCCACTCCACTCTGCCTCTACTCTCTTCTTCACTTCTTTTCCACACACACCATAACTCTGAACTGTTGAGCCCAAGCCTTTAAACTCATCCAGCTTTTCCAACTCTACTCCCTGCATCCTCACCATTCCTCTATCCTCCTTCTCATTTAGACACATGTATTCTCTTAGTCCTGCTGACTTTCATTCTTTCTCTAGAGCATATTGCCACATCTCCAGGGTCTTATCTACCTCTTCTCTACTCTCACTACAAATCACAATGCATTCTGCAAACATCATAGTCCACAGGGACTTCTGTCTTACCTCATCTGTCAACTTGTCCACCACCACCACTGCAAATAAGAAAGCTCTCAAAGCTGACCCTTGATGTTATCCAACCTCAACCTTGAACGCATTCGTCACTCCTACAGCAGACCTCACCACTGCCACACTGCCCTCGTACATATCCTGTACCACTCTTCCATACTTCTCTGCCACTCTTGACTTCCTCATAGAATACCACATATCCTGATAAAAAAAGTATTCAATTGTTTTATACAGCCATTTTTGAACACATATTTATTTTGTGTTTTGATGTACAAAGATTAGTGATATTTAAAAAAATATATATGAAATATGTATATACAGTACACACCCTACCCTGTCGTCTACTGGAAAGGGGCTACGGCCCAGATAATTTTTCCTGATAGATAAAAACTAACATTAACGATCATAATAATAATAATCAACATTTTAGATTTATTTTCTTTCTGCACAGGGAGTGTATAGTGTACCTTGAATCCACAGCTTACCTAAACAATCCTGTCTTGGTTTGTGATTGGCCCTGCAGTTGCCTGGTAAGAGACATTTTATTTGAATTTATATTTTATTTCTTACCACTGTTTTTAACTGTTTGTAGGAAGGAAGGGTGAGCTTGTAGACAAGAAGATTTACTCTAATTTATATATTGTTGTTTTGCTTTTAATTTTAATGTTTGTTGTTAGAAAGGGATAGGTTTTAAACAGATAAACACTAGCCATCCTAAGGGACCTAGTCAGCTATAATTCACACAGACTACAGAGAGGACAATCCAGAGCTTATCTGAACAATTTTACTTTGGTTTGCGCTTGACTGTGTAGTAGCTTTGTAAGAGAAGTTTTTATTTGAATGTATATTTTATTTTTACACAGTGTTCTTCACTGTTTGTAGGAAGGAAGGGCTATGTTATAAACAAGAAGATTTTCTTTGATTTATATTTTGTTGTTCTACCTTATTTTATCTGTTAGATGTCAGAAGAGATAGGTTTTAGATTTGCAAACTATAGCCATCGCAAGTGGCATAGTGAGTTATAAATTCACATAGACTGCAAAGATGACAATCCAGAGCTTATCTAAAGAATCCTGTCCTGGCTTGTGATTTATTGCTGTTTACTGTTAAAAAGAGGTGTGACTGTGTGTGATATTGATATGAGAGATGAAAGTGCGCTGTAAAGCAATTTCAGATTTTGTGTGACTTTTACAATTTGTATGGTCAGAGCAACAACTTTACTTTCTTTAATATTTAATATTGTTTGTGTGACTTTTCTCTTATAATTATGTTTAAGTTCTCTTTAAATTCTGTGGTAATTATTTTTTGATTATTCTTTTCTTTTAGAACTTTTTATTAATTTGTAGCTAAATATGGATTGCTTAAACCAGCAAGCCATTAATGATTTGCTGAAGAACAAACGCCTAGTACAGTGTAATAAATGCTATGTAGATTTAAGGGTAACACGTGATGACACTGGTATCTATGTTACACAAGTAAAACCAGGAACAAATACAGGATAAAATCCACAAAAAAACAGAACCAAAAGGTGACTTCCACAAACTTGATCAGATTTTATTTAGCACTTTTGTCAGCATATATCAGTTTCAACTGATATATGCTGACGAAAGCACTAAATAAAATCTACTGTTATCTACGTTCCTTATATCAAATTTTGAATGATTTGCTTACCATTGTTAGTAGTAAATGTAGATTTACTGATGATGATTGCACTTGTGCAATTGACATGGCTTGGAGAACTATTTTTACATATATGAATGACTAGACTGATGAGCTACATAATGTTAGGCAAAGAACAAATAAAACAGATGCAAAAAGGATATGCCTATTGTCTGTAAAGATCGCTCAACTCTTATGAAACAAGATAATGCCACCAACAGCCTTGGAATTCTGAATACAAGTACTCAGCAATCTGAGGATTCAGAGCATATAGAAGGAAATACAAAAGTAAATGAATAAAGGAAGAAGTCTGCAACAAATAACAAAGAAGAAAAATGAATTGATAAATGTCTGTAAAGCAAAGATAATACATATTAAAAAGGACACTGCTTTGTTGTGCAGCACGCAGATTACAGGGAATGGTATGATTTTCCTATCAGAAAACCTTCAGTGTACAGAAAAATGCATACTTTTTTTTCCAACAAAGAAGGTAGAAAAAAGAGGCAGGGGTAAGGTGAAAAGGAAGAAACCAAAACTGAACATGGAAGGATTGAACATCATTACTGCAAGAAAAAAAGAGCATTAAAAACAGATGCTGACAACATGGCCACAGCATACCCTACTTGATACCTGTGCAAATGTATGTTATAATAGTAGAAACTGGAACATACAGAGTTAACTTGCAAAACTTCAAGAAAATAAGTTGAAATTAAGTGCTTCATGATGTGCTATAAAAGTTAGTTTCAATGCAGCAAGCAGACACAATGGCTAGAGCTAGAAGTGTTTGTATTGTCTTTAAACAGATATAATTAGGTATCAAATATTAAAGCGTTTTATTGTTTTACCACTTCAAAGTTCTGAAAATTTCTGAGAGATATGTACTTCTCACTCAGAGATGTTAAAATTCTGTAAGTTTCTGTTTAGCCTGGGAACTGAAGGCAGGTGACAAAGAGTGATGTCATCCAAGCTAACCCAGCAGTAAAATGTGATATTAATTTAAGAACTCTTTCAGAGAGACTGGGTATTTTGTATCTTGTCTTGGACCTAGAAACATCCACTCAGCACATCTGTCTGTGTGTTGTCTATAAGTAAAATTTAGGTATAGTATCTCTTTTAGCTATAGACAGAAATATAGTTAAGATTAATATATATGTTTTTTGTATTTATTTGAGACTGTCCTGGAATTTGTTTTTAAAATATTTCCTGTGATTCTGAACTCTGAAGTAACTGGCTTTGTTTTCTGAATATTGTCTTATTCTTTTATTATTTATCATTAAATGTATTTACAGCTAACTTTGTGGCTGATACTTGTGATACATATTTAAGCTCTTAGCGTGCTTGCATATGTACTTGGTGACACTGCACAGGCCACTCCTAAATAGCCTTGCAAGTCTTGCTCAAAACTACCATTTGGATAATAGTAACATTACACAATAAGATTGGTCACCATTTGTAAGGGCCTTATAGTAGCTGATAAGTAAGGTTTGGTGGCAGTGATAACTACCTTATAGTCTGGGCAGAAGGGGGCATAGCTAGTAAGCCTGTGCAAGCTGTGTGTGTGTGTGTGTGTGTGTGTGTGTGTGTGTGTGTGTGTGTGTGTGTGTGTGTGTGTGTGTATGTGTGTGTGTGTGTGTGAGTGTGTGTGTGTGTGTGTGTGTGTGTGTGTGTGTGTGTGTGTGTGTGCATGTCTGTCTGTCTGTTTATATATAAATCAAATCTCAAATTGTGTGTGCCAGCTACTTGGGCAGGGACATGAAGCACTTTTTGGACAAAGAGTGTGATGTAAGTCTCGGCTTCACCTATCAGCTGAGATGTGAACCCTATAGCTGTGTCAGTGGGGACTCTTATTGGGGATCTGGAGAAAGAGGGAGAAACCGGACCCAGAGTCACTGCGATATCTGTGTTCTCTTAAGGGATATTGTGTTTTACTCTGTATATAATTGATATCTGCCCAATGTGTATGTCCCTCACTGGTGCTAGTGGTGAGGAATGAGGCTCCTTGATTACTGGGCCAGTGCAGGGGCATCACATGTTAATTGATGGCAGTGGTGGGATATCCACATCACATATTAATTGGTTGACAGTGGTGTGGATATTGAATTACTGTAGCCTGTGTACAATAGTTACTGCAGGTGCTTGCACTCTCAGTTAGCCATTCAGTGAACATTCAGAGTTCATATCACAGTTGTTTTATTTATTTTCTTTTTCACTTTGAATTCAGAGAGAGCAGGCAAGCATGTCAATAGAAGAGTATGGCAAGCTGACAAGGCACCAGTTGGCTAAAATGTGCCTGCTAAAGGACTGGTGCATGCCAGCCTGACTAAAGCAAACATGATTGCTGCTTTAGTCACAGCTGCATCCCAGAATAGCAACCAGGAGGACAGTCAGACTGGCCCTGGAGATGTACAACTCTTAGAAAATGGAAAGCTCACCCTTTCCACAGACAACTTAAAAATCGACCTGGAGTTAAAGAGACTTGAGCTGGAGGCCAAGTATTTGGAAATAGAAGCAGCAGAGAAACTGAGATGTCTTGAGGCTGAGGAAAATGAGAAACTCCGATGGCTGCAGGCTAAGTAGAAAGACAGGGAAAGGCAACATGAAAAGGAGATGCTGACTCTTCACCAGAATCATGGCGGTAATGGGAAAAGGAGTAACTGAACCCCAGAAGAGACAAAGGTCAGTAAATCTCTTCCACAATTTACAGAGGTGGCTAATTGTGATAGTTTAATTCATATGTTTGAGAGGGTATATAAACAGTATAATGCTGACCAAGGACTCTGGTTATGGTTCCTGACCCCCTTACTCCATTGTAAAGCTGTAACTGTTATTTCTAAACTGTCCAATACTGATTGTTCAAATTAAATTATTGTAAAAAACTGTTTACTATAATGCTTTAAGTTAACACCTGAAACTTATAGGAAAACGTATCTTGATCATAAACGCAATGCAGTTGAAAGTGTGTGTGAATATGTTGCTGAACTAAGCACTTACTTTCATAGGTGGATGAGTGCATGTCAGGTCACCACTTTTGAAGGGCTGGCAGACCTTTTGGTGAGGGAACAGACCCTTAGCACTTTGCCTGAAGACATGAGAATTCTGTAGCTGATAGACAATGCACTACTGAAGATGACTTGGGGAAGAAAAGAGACCTATACCTAGGAAGCAGGGAATCACTGCACAAGAAAGGGACACGCAGTGCTGCTTATGGGTCTAAGGGAACCCATGGAGGGTAGTGCATACTGCCCCAACAGAGTCAGCCAGTAGCAGGGGAAGCCACTAGTCCAGGTATGCATCCAGGACTAAAGGTTAAATGTTTTAAATGTAACCAACGGGGGCCATGTAGCATACAGATGTGCACAGAGACAAGGTGGGGAACAAAAGATGGGAAAGACAGTAGGTGGGAGTGACAAAATGCCAACAGCATGTTGCCTCGAGACATCAAGGGTACCCAACTACCACAAGAGGTTATATCCTATCTTAGTGAATGAGAAAGAGGCCATTGATAAGAAAGACACAGCCTGTGACCTAACCATTGTGAAACCTGAAATGGTTACAGAGGAGCACTACTTTCTTGGACAATCTACCCCAGTCAGAGCTTTAGGAGTTACCCCATTCCAAATACAGTTGGCTAGGGTTCACCTTGACTGGGAAGGTGGAAAAGGAAGCCGGCAAGTAAGTGTGTTTGAGGATATCTGTGCAGATGTCCTGATAGGGAATTATTTTGATAATGCAGTACTATGTGTGCAAGCAGTTACACACAGTCATGGTTGGAGCAAGCATGAGGATCTGGTAGCCTGGGGGAGACCCAGACAGACTGCACACTTGCAGGCAGGACTGGTGAAGTGGTTACTTCAGGGAGGGAGCTACCCTGCAGCAGTGAGACTAAAGGTCAGCCATAGTTGGTTGTGGGTACAGATGTTTCCTTGGACAGAGTGACTGCAAGGGCAGAGGTGAGAAGTAGTAGTACCCAGGCTGACAGTAAGGCACCACTGTCAGAGAATGCTAGACTTCCTGTGGAAGGGAAGTTGGGAAGGGTTGCTAAGAGAGAGTTGAAACAGTCTCAGCTCTCAGACCCTACATTAGAAGGCCTGAGGGAGGTAGATAGTGAGGCACCTGAGTCTCAAGGGAAGGGGGAATCTGTATACTGGGACAAAGGGTTACTGTACAGAGTGGTCCACTGATGGGAGGGCTGCTGAGTGAGACAATACAGCAGTGCCCTGGGCCTACCATTTGGCACTTCCAGCCATAGCCCATGATATTCTCTTTGCAGGTCATATGGGCATAAAACACATGAATAGACATATTATACATAACTTTTATTGACCTGGAATTTCAAGAGATATAACAGAGTACTGCAGGACTTCTGAGCAATGCCAAAGGTAGGCAAGGCAAGAGACAAGGTGAAAGCTAATTTGATGCCTTTGCCTGTGATTGAGGAGCCATTTCAGAAGGTAGCTGTGGATATTATGGAGCCTCTGAGTACCCCAAGTTCAACAGGTATAAAGTATATCCTAGTGGTAGTAGATTATGCTACCAGATATCCTGAGGCAGTGGTTCTGTCCTACACTGAATCAGAAAAGTTGGCAAATGCTTTGTTTCAGATTTTCAGCAGGGTAGGTTTCCCAAAAGAAGTTCTGACTGACGGAGGTTCCAATTTCATGTCAGACCTGCTGGTTTGCCTGTGGAGGCACTTTGGTGTAAAGCACCTAAAGACTACCCCCTACCATCCCCAGAGTAATGGTCTTGTTGAGAGGTTAAACTCTACACTCAAGATAATGCTAAATGCATTTGCAGATGAGTTTAATAGGGAGTGGGACAAATATTTGCCCCATTCCCTTCTTTGCTTACAGAGAGGCATCCCAGGAATCCACAGGTTTTTCACCCTTTGAATTGGTGTCTGGGCCAAGGGTAAGGGGAACCTCTAGATTTGATAAATAAATCTAAATAACTGGTGCATGCCAACCTGACTAAAGCAGACACGATTGCAGCTTTAGTCACAGCTGCATCCCAGAATAGCAACCAGTAGGGCAATCAGACTGGTCGTGGAGATGTACAACTATTAGAAAATTGACAGCTCAGCCTTTCCACAGATTACTTAAAAATCCATCTGGAGTTAAAGTCACTTGAGCTGGAGGCCATGTATTTGGAAACAGAAGCAGCAGAGAAACTGAGACGTCTTCAGGTTGAGAACCTGCGATGGCTGCAGGCTGAGTAGAATGACAGGGACAGACAACATGAAAAGAAGATGCTGACTCTTCACCAAAGTCATGGAAGTAATGGGCAAGGAAGTAACCAAAACCCTGAAGCAATAAAGGTCAGTAATTTTCCTCCACAATTTACAGAGGGGGCTAATTGTGATAGTTTCATTCATATGTTTGAGAGGGTATGTAAACAGTATAATGTTGACCAGGGGCTCTGGCTATGGTTCTTGACCCCGTTACTCCATTGTAAAGCTGTAACTGTTATTTCTAAACTGTCTGATGCTGATTGTATAAATTATAATATCGTAAAAAGCTATTTGCTAGAATGTTTTAAGTTAACACCTGAAACTTATAAGAAAAAGTATCTAGATCATAAACGCAATGCAGATGAAAGTGTGTGTTAATATGTTGCTGAACAAAGTACTTGTTTGGATAGGTGGATGAGTGCATGTTAAGTCACCACTTTTGAAGGGCTGTCAGACCTTTTGGTGAGGGAACAGCCCCTGAGCACTTTGCCTGATGACATGATAATCTGGTTAGCTGATAGACGATGCACTAATACAGATGACTTCAGGAAGAAGGTAGACCTATACCTGGGAAGCAGGGCATCATTGCACAGGAAAGGGACACCCAATTCTGCTCATAGGTCTAAGGAAACCCATGGGGGTAGCCCAGACTACCCCAACCGAGTCAGCCTGTAGCATGGGAAGCCATTAGTCCAGGTACACGTCCAGTACCAAAGGTTAAATGTTTAAATGCAACCAATGGGGCCATGTAGCATATAGATGTACATGGAGGCAAGGTGGGGAACAAAAAGTGGGAAAGCCAGTAAGTGGGAGTGACAAAATGCCAACAGTATGTTGCCTCAAGACAACAAGGGTGCCAAACTACCACAAGAGGTTATATCCTATCTTATTGAATGATATGCAGGCCATTGTTAAGAGAGACACAGCCTCTGACCTAACCATTGTGAAGCCTGCAATGGTTACAGAGGAGCATTACTTTCTTGGGCAATCTATTGCAGTCAGAGCTTTAGGATTTCTCCCATTCCGAATACTTTTGGCTAGGGTTCACCTTGACTGGGAAGGTGGTAAAGGAAGCCGGCAAGAAGGTATGTTTGAGGATATTCCTGCAGATCTCCTGTTAGGGAATGATTTTGATAATTCAGTACCATGTGTGCATGTAGTTACACACAGTCAGGCTTAGAGACAAGCACGAGTGTCTGATAGCCTGGGGGATACCCAGACAGAATGCACACTTGCAGGCAGGACTCATGAAGTGGTTACTTCAGGGAGGTAGCTACCCTGTAGCAGTGAGACTGAAGGTCAGCCACAGTTGCTTGTGGGTACAGATGTTCCCTTGAACAGAGTGACTGCAAGGGCAGAGGAGAGAAGTACTAGTACCCAGGCTGACAGGGAAGCACTGCTGTCAGAGAATGCTAGACTTCCTGTGGAAGGGAAGATGGGAAGGGTTACTAAGAGAGAGTTGAGACAGTCTCAGCTTTCAGACCCTACATTACAAGGCCTGAGGGAGGTAGATAGTGAAGCACCTGAGTATCAAGGGAAGGGGGAATCTGTATACTGGGACAAAGGGTTACTGTATAGAGAGTGGTCCCCTGAGGGAGGGCTGGAGGGTTAGAGAATAAAGCAGTTTGTAGTCCCCAGAGCCTACCGACTTCCATTTCTAGCCATAGCCCGTGATATTTCCTTTACAGGTCATATGAGCATAAAAAGCATGAATAGACATATTATAGAGAACTTTTATTGGTCTGGGATTTCCAAAGATGTAACAGGGCACTGCAGGACCTCTAAGCAGTATCAAAAGGTAAGCGAGGCAGGAGACAAGGTGAAAGCTCCTTTGATGCCTTTGCCTTTGATAGAGGAGCCATTTCAGAGGGTAGCTATGGATATTATGGGGGCGCCTGAGTACACCAAATTCAACAGAGAAAAAGTATATGCTAGAGGTAGTAGGTTGTGCTACCAGATATCCTGAGGTATTGGCTCTGTCCTTTGTTGATGCAGAAAGGTTGGCAAATGCTTTGTTAGAGCTTTTCAGCAGGGTAGGTTTCCCAAAAAAAATACTGACTGACAGAGGTGCCAATTTCATGGCAGACATTCTGGCTTGTCTGTGGAAGCACTGTGGGATAAATCACCTAAAGGCTACTCCCTACCATCCCCAGACTAATGGTCTTGTTGAGAGGTTAAACTCTACACTCAAGATGATGCTACAGGCATTTGCAGTCCAGTTTAATAGGGAGTGGGACACATATTTGCCACATCTGTTGTTTGCTTACAGAGAGGCATCCCAGGAATCCACCATTTTTTCACCTTTTGAATTGTTGTATGGGAATAGGGTGAGGGGACCTTTAGATTTGATTTGAGATGAGTGAAAGGGTGAGTGTGAATCCAATAAGGAGTATGTTGTGCTATATGTCCTGAACCTCAGGACAAGGCTCATGGAACCCATGGGCTTGGCCCAGGAGAACTTGGCAGAAACCCAATAGCAGAAAAAGATCTGCTATGACAGGAATGCCCGAGCAAGAGAGTATGCTGTAGGACAGCAGGCAATGGTTCTCATTCCTCTCAGACACAACAAATTGCAGGCAGCCTGGAAGGGACCCTACAAGATAGTAAGGAAGGTCAGTCATGTTAACTACAAGATAAAACTGCTAGGCAGGCGGCAGGGACACAATTTGTACCATGTTAACGTGATGAATCCTTACCATGATAGGGAGGTCCTTGTGCTGAGTATTTGTACTGGATGGCAGGAGGAGTCTGAGGGGATCTGATGAATGATCTCCTCGGTGAGGCTCGAACTGACACCTCAGTGGAAGGGGTAACAATGTCCCAGCAGCTATCCCCTACCCACATTCAAAAAATCTGAGCAGTGTTATAGGAATTTTGGGACATGTTCACTGGGAAACCACAGTGCACCCACCTGATGCTGGACTATGTGGATACAGGACCACAAAGGTATATTAAGCAAACCTTTATAGGATGCCTGAGAGAGTGAAAAAGACTCTGAGGGAAGAGATACAGGAATTGTTGGAACTAGCAGTAATTCAGGAGTCCAGCAGTCCCTTTGCCTCCCCACTGGTGATGGTACCAAAGGAGGATGGCAGCACCAGGTTCTGTGTGGACTACAGGAAATTAAATACTCACACACAGTCAGATGCTTACCCCCATGCCTAGGACAAATAAAGCCCTTGAGCACCTTGATGGGGCTAATTATCTTCCCACTATTGATCTTACCAAGGGTTACTGGCAGGTGACCTTCACTCCCAGTTCTAGAGAGAGGTTAGAATTTGTAACGCCTTTTGGCTTGTATGAGTTCAGAAAGATGCCCTTTGGGAAGAAAATGCCCCAGAAGCTTTCAAGAGGCTGGCAGATCATACCCTAGCAGGAGCAGGAGATTTTGCCCTTGCTTACCTAGATATTATTGCCATCTACAGCCATTTTTGGTCCGCAAAACCGCAGTGGTGCAGCAGTAGCATTGTTGCCTCACAGCAAGATGTTTTCCTGTTTGATTCTCGACTGGAGTGCCTTCTGTGTGGAGTCTGCATGTTCTCCCCGTGGTCGAGTGGCGTTTGAAAGACATGCGTAAATGGGTGTGCCTTCATTGAAGGTTGGATGTTGGGCTGGCAACTCGGCACCATAAAAATCTACTGCCAATCATTAGCAGACTGGAGTTCCCCTGTGGCGACCCCTAACCAGGAAAAGCCGAAAAGACAAACAACAGCAACAACAACAGCCATTTTTGGTCTGCATTGTTGTGGCAGGACAGGTAGTTTACATCCTTCTAAATTGGGAATTGCTGATTGAAGGCTCAGTGGCTGTTATTCTAAAAGTGTATTAGTTCTGGTTTAAGCACTTGGGCTTCAGGCCAGTTATTTTACATGTGGTCTGCACTCTTGTGGGAGGAAAGTTTAGATTCTGTCCTTCTGAGCTGGGAATTTATGGTTAAAGGATTATTGTGTCCACTTATTTGAACTGTTTCTTTCTGAAACTGGTGCACCTTGATTACTGTAGCATAGACTAGATACAGGCATGCTGAATCTAGCTTTCTTTGTATAACTTGAGCACTAATCCATGCCATCTTTTTTTTGGAGAAGGTTCCCCTGCACCCTAGTGGCAGGAGTGTGCAGTTATAACTTGTCTGATTGAAGACTGCTGGACCAGGGGTGAGTTTTGAGCTTTTTTACCGGTTAATTGGGTAATTTGCTGAAATCAGTTTGCTTGTTTTCTATTATTATATAAATAATTGCACTTTATCCATCTGCTTTTACTGTATTTGTGTTTCTTCCTACTTTATTGCATTTATTCTGCTGCATTTATTACTGCTTGTTAGTAGCTTGATTAAATTGTAACTGTTATTCTAAGCCTTGGGTTGAAGAACTTGGGCTTCAGACCAGTTGTTTTACATTAAGAAGGTTTGTGATCTGCACTGTTGTGGCAGGACAGGTAGCTTACATCCTTCTAAGTTGGCAGTTGCTGATTGAAGGCTTAGTGTCTGTTATTCTAAGAGTGTATTAGTTCTGGTTTAAGCACTTGGGCTTTGGGCCAGTTATTTAACATTAAGAAGGTGTGGTCTGCACTCTTGTGGGAGGAGAGGATAGATTCTGCACTTTTGAGCTGGGAGTTTCTGGTTAAAGGCTTATTGTGCCTGTTTATTTTAACTGTTTCTTTTTGAAATTGGTATGCCTTGCTTGCTGTAGCATAGACTAAATTCAGATCTGCTGAATCTAGCTTTGTTTGTTTAACTTGAGCACTAATCTAGACCATATTTTTTTGGAGAAGGTTCCGCTGCACCCTAATGGCAGGAGTGTGCAGTTAGAACTTGCTTGATCGAAGACTGCTGGAAGGGGCTCAGTTTTTTCGCTTTTTATTGGTTAATTTGTTTAAATCAGTTTCCTCATTTGCTACTGTTGTATTAAAAAAATACAATGCATGCATCACCGCTTAGCTAGGGTTAAACTATTCCTGGTGCCATAAAGTCTGCTATTCACATTTTCCCTTAGAAAAAGCTATTTTTTTTAGTTTTAGCACTCAAATCTGTTTCTTTGAGCTCAGCACTTGTTCAGAACTCATTGTAAGCACTAATTTAGCTACAAATTACAACAGCACTCAACTTTCCTCACTTGTCTAGAGGAAAACAGCTTTTAGTATTAATAAATAAGCAACTATCCAGGCATGTCTAAGGGTCAGCTCCCGGTGTTTTCTCCTGTCTACCTGATGAATCTGGGCATCTTGGGACAATGCTGCAACCCTCTCCTCCTACTACCCAACACTGCAACCTGTGAGAGATGCACTTATTTAGCAAATTTTGAAGCAAAGCTCTCTTCACCCAAGACTGGACTAGACAGTCAGGAAGAGAAGGTAAACACTTGCACCACACCACACTCATCACATAGCCCCTCAAAACCTACACCACCAAAACACACACATAGCAACACAAAACACACACCTACATTCGCAGAGGCTCTCAATAAAAATCAGCTCAAGCAACAGAGACCTCCAAAGCAGAAACACATGCAAACTCTACCCCCCAACACAACCCAAAGGACACATAGCCCACAAACTCAGTGTGCCACTCAACCATAGCCCATAAGGCATAACAACGTACCCAACACTTTAGTCATAGATGACTCTATAGTCAGGCACACTGATGTTCCACTCACCAGGCTAAACAAGGAGAAAGTTACTGTCAGCTGCCTGTCTGCTGCCAGGATCTGCCACATAATGCACGGACACAGGTGGACAGGTGTTGTACTCTATAAAGGGTCTAATGATTGACGAGTAGAGGGGAACAATGAGCTCTTTTTCCTGGATGACAATCCTTTTGTGATGAGGTGTACCACATAGTAGGATTTCCTGAGTACTGTGGTGATGTGATTATCAAAGGATAGACTACTGTCCACCTCTGTCCCAAGGTTTATTATCACACTTTCGGTGTTAAGTAGACTACCACCTATGTGGTAGTTCATGGGTACAGAGTTTTTAAGTAAGGGGATGACAATGCACTTTTTGGCATTGAGCTTGAGACCATGGCTTTGACACCAGGCATTTGTCTTAGTGAGGCCCTTTTGTAGGATGCCTGCATCGTTAAGAGTTTCAATTATGGCTCCTAGTTTTCAGTCATCTGTGAACTTCGTTAGCCAAAGACCTTCTGTGTTAGCCTGTACTTCAGAGAAGTAGATACCAAACAGCTCACAATCCCTTATCATGGTTACATCTAGCCAGCCAGAAAAACGCCCAGTTACTAAGGTGGAGCCTAGAGTTGCAAGCATATGATATGGCAGTGCAGCACAGCAGTGGGGTTAGCGATGCCAATGCAGATGGGCTGTCAAGACAGGGAATGGGGTAAGGCATTCCCAGATAGGCTCAACCCTCTCAAGCAATGTTTCTCAAGGGTCACTTGAAAAACTAGTTTGCATTTTCGGGGGACAGGGGGATTGTGACACTGCCAGCCCAGCTGTCTGGAATTTTGTAAATTATCATATGTCATTTGTGAATACCAACATGATTTATATGTCATCTTACAAATGTAAGAGAACTATATGTTATGTATATATTAAACTACTGCTTCAAAAATGTGTGTTGAACAGGGTTTGTACTGTACTGAGCTTCAAAAATGTAACCACAGCATACCTTACTGGAAATGAACAGAAATGTATATAAATTACATACCTGTGTGAATGTATGTTTTAATAGTAAAAACTGGAACATACAGAGTTAACTTGCAAAACTTCAAGAAAATATATTGAAATTAAGTACTTTATTATGTGCTATAAAAGTTAGTTTCAATTCAGCAAGCAGACAATATGTCTAGAGCTAGACGTTTTTGTATTGTCTTGAAACAGAAATGATTACTAGGTTTCAAATGTAAAAATGTTTATTGTTTTACAGCTTCCAAATTCTGCAAACTTCTAAGAGATATGTACTTCTTGTACAGAGATGTTAAAATTCTATAAATTTCTCTTTAGTCTGGGAACTGAAGGCAGGTGACAAAGAGTGATGTTATCCAAGCTAACCCAGCAGTAAAATGTGATATTAATTTAAGAACTCTGTCAGAAAGACTGGGTATTTTGTATCTTGTCTTGGACCTAGAAACTCAGCACATCTGCCTGCATGTTGTCTGTAAGAAAGATTTAGGCATAGCATCTCTTTTAGATATAGATAGGAATATAGTAAAGATTAGTTTAGATGTTTTTTTATTTGAGATTGTCCTGCAATGTTGTTTTAAAATATTTCCTGTGATTGTGAACACTGCAGTAACTGTGTTTGTTTTCTGAGTATTTTCTTGTTCTTTTATTAGTTATTATTTAATATATTTAAACCTATCTTTGTGACTGATAATTGTGACATATATTTAAGCTCTTACAGTACTTACATATGTATTTGGCGGCACTGTAAAGGCCACTCCTAAATAGCCTTGCAAGTCTTGGTCACAACTACCATTTCGATAATAGTAACATTACACAGTAGGATTGGTCATCCTTTGTAAGGGCCTTATAGTAGCTGATAAGGGGGTGGGAAGGGGTGGGAAGATGGCATAATGGTTAAGGTGTTTGCCTTGCAAGCAGAAGGTGTAGGGTTTGATTCTCACATGGGGTAAGTGGCTAGGCTTAAAATGGCCTGCAAAGGCAGTTAGCCTAGTACCAGCCTATGAACCTATGAACCTAAGTAAGGTTTGGTGGCAGTGGTAACTACCTTATAGTCTGGGAAGAAGGGGGCATACCTAGTAAGCCTGTGCCAGCCTTCCCCAGTTGTGTGTGTGTGTTTGTATATAAATCAAATTTCAAATAGTATGTGTATGTCAGCTACTTAGGCAGGGACATGAAGCACTGGTTGGACAGAGAGGGTGCTGGAGGTCTTGGCTTCACCCCTCAGCTAAGCTCTTATCCCTATAGCTGTGCCAGTGGAGAGTCTTATTGGGGATCTGGAGAATGAGGGGAAACACAATCCAAGACTGACTGTGGTCTCTGTGTACTCTTAAGGAAAATTGTATTTTACTGTGTGTGTACTTATCCTCCCAATGTGTACATCCCTCACTGGTGATAGTGGTGAGGATTGAGGCTCCTTGATTACTGGGCCAGTGGAAGGGCATCACAGCTTGTGTAGGTGTTAGGCTGTATTTTTCCCAACTCACATATAGAGAGGAGAGTCTTGTCACTGTGAATTAAAAGATTTTTTGAGTAAATACACACATGAAAAAATGCCTTGCTTTAAAAAATGGAAATGTGTAGAACATCCAAGCCTAATTTTTGGCACACGTGTGTTCAGACAAGATGGTGTAGACTTGTCAAGAGAAGAGAATATTTATAGCAGATATTTTGCAATACTGGGATAACACAAGGCAGCATTTTTTCCAGGTTCAAAATCTAACAGTTCACAGTTGCAGCATTTGATGCATCTCTGATAGTTGTCAATGCTAGAAGCATTAATACATTTTTTTACTGGAAAATTTGCTATGTTCCCACAAGACTGATGTTAGTATTCCTTATGAAGTATGATTAAAGAACAATATCTGGAAACCAGTTCTGTCAGGGTATAAATGTTTTTACTGTAACAAGCATTCTAACAACAAATCAGGTTTAGGTGTTTTGATAGGGATTTAAGATAGTTATGAGAACTGTGATTATTACTTGTTCAGTGATAACACCAGTGCTTTAGGCTATGTAACTGTGACAATAAAGACATCCCTAGAATGTATAACAACTGTTGGAGTGTATAGACCTCCAAAGTCAGGTGCTGATGACCTAGAGGAATTCATTCTTTTCTTGCATGAAACACAAGAGGGGGGAATCATATTGCCTGGGGACTTAAATTTACCAGAAAAAGACTGGAATAATATTGATTCAACAATGTTAGTAAGGAAATTATTCACATAGTATATTCAGGAAAAACAATTGCTCCAGATTGTAAAAATACCTACCAGGGGTCAGAACATACTAGCTATTGTTTGTGTTCCCAAAGAAATTACTGTAACTTAAATTTTACCACCACTGATGTGTAGTGATCATGAGGTTATTAAAGTTAATTTGTCACTAGATAATTCTGCCAAACTGAAATATAAACCAATGCACAGAAGGTTAATTACAGATTATATGGAAGAAAAACAGTCACTATGTAAAACTAACTAGAGTGAGGTGTGAATTGGAAAAACTGCAGATGGAATGTGGAAAGTTTAGACAGAGAAATTGAGTAAAAAAAAAATAAAAAAAAATGTTTAACATCAGGATTTAGGCATACAACATCAGGGAGACATATTTCCATAAGAACAGGATATCTGATTAAGGTTAGAGACAAACAATATAAGAAATGGAAGAGAGGTTGAACTGCAACTTTGAGAACTGAAATAAGCAAGCTGGACAAACAGATTAAGCACAGTGTCAGACAAGATCAAGAAAATTTTGAAGAAAATTTATATAAAGATATTGAGCATAATATGAAACCTTTTTATAAATAGATAAGATGTGGAAGGAGTAAAGACACATAAATTGATAAACTGTGTGCAGATTCTAATATCTATTCTTAGACACAACCGATTGTAGATATATTTACAAAATTTTATGCAAAGCAGTTTGGCTCCACAAAAGTGGTGATAAGCTGTCCTAGTGACATTCAAATAACCCCAGATACTGGAATCGAATTTGATTATATCAAAAAAAAAAAAAAAAAAACTGAGCAAACTGAATCCAAACAAAGAGCAGGAAGGAGATGGAATAAGTAACAATGACCTGAGAACACTTCAGCAAGAAATAACACTACCATTATATCTATTATTCACTAGGTCATATAAATATGGGGAGATTCCTCAAGATTGTAGATGTGCTTATTAAACCTGTCTTTAAGGGAAAGGGGAGCCGGACAAACCCACAATCATATAGACCCTTAAGTCTACTTTCATGTTATGGGAAATTAATGGAGAAGGTAATATTGGATAATGTATTGTCAGAACTGGATAGGATGGGACTAGAAACCATGTATCAGCTTGCATATCATGAAAATAAATATTTTACCACCTGTAACATGATGTTCTATAACAATATAATAACAGCTATGAATGAAAAATTGTGCTGTGATGTAATTTATATAGACTTAACTTCAGCATTTGACAGGGTAATACACAAAACACTGATCAATAAAGTAATACAATTAGGTATTGATATACTCTTGAAAAGATGGACAGCAGCATGGCTTACAAATAAGATATGGCAAGTATCATACAGCAGCTGGACTGGTGAAATCCTTGGTTACAGTCAGGGTGACCCACAGGGCTCTGTCCTAGGCCCTTATTTGTTTAGATTGCATCTTTCAGACCTAACTATTCCATCTAAAGTGTTCTACAGTCTATACACAGATGACCTGAAATTGGGTAAACTGATTTCAAGTGTTACAGATAAGGCATGTCTACAAAATAACTTGACTAAATTGACCATTTGGGTACAGGAGAATAATATGCTGATAAATACATCAAAAACTTAGCATATGAGATTTGGGAGACATAAACTGAAAGGTGAATATTTAATACAGCACACCGTGATTTAAATTGTAGACTCATTTAAGGACCTGGGTATATGGGCAGATTCAGCTATGAGTTTTTCTAATCACATCAACCAATTGGTTAATGATAATTATAGAACTATAGGATGTATAAAAAAGATTTATAAAGTCTAGGAAATTAAAAATAATGAAGTCATTGCTTGTTAGTTACATTCGACCCAAACTTGAGTATGCAATAACAATATGGAAACATTATAATAAGACAGGCATGAGTAAACTGGAAAGAGTACAGCAGAAATATACCAAGGACAGCCATGTATGTGAAAATCTAAGTTATTATGAAAGACTAAAATATCTGAACTTGTTCAGTATCTCTTATAGATATCTAAGAGGAGATTTTATTCAGGTATATAGGGCATTTAGTGACAACTACCTGTGAGAATGTTTGGGGTTATCAAAAAGTACTAGCAAATCATCAGACAACCTGTGTAGAAGATTCTATAGGAATAAGAAGTGTACTAATTGTTTCTCTGACAGAGTAGCTGATGCATGGAACAGACTACCAAATTACATTAAAGCAAACACTATTTTTTATATTTTTAAGAACAGCTTGAACACTTATTATGGGAACAAGTTTTTTGGTATATTGGCAAGCTAGAAGGGCATTTATGCCCATGCTTGAAATATTTCTATGTATGTATATGTAAGTATTTCATGTTGTGGAAAAATAATGGAGAAGGTAATATTGGATAAGTTTTTGTCAGAATTGGAAAGCTTGAAACTCAAAACCACATAAGGCATGCAAATGTTGAAAATAGCTCTATTACCACCTGTAATATGATGTTCCATAACAACAAAATAAAGCTATGAATGAACATATATGCTGTGATAGGTTCATAGGTTCATACTAGGCTATCTGCCCAAGGGCATTTATAAGCCTAGCCCATAGTTATGTGGCTTTCTCCACCCCTTTAGTTTGAAGAAAACTATGCCTATTATTTTGCTGTGCCTCTGTCAAGCAGTGACACTGAAGTAATCCCTGGGGTATATCTGCGATCTCCCATCCATTGGTCAAGATTCCTCTTGAACAAGGCCAGCGAGGTGCTCTGCCTCACATGTACTGGGATTTTGTTTACAGCATAGGGAGTCTCTGGGTGATGAATCTGTCCCTCCAGCACATTCTATTAATAACCATGTCAAGGTTTAAGTCTCCCGCCCTTGTGGTTCTGAGGGATCTAGATTTTTTGAGGTGAAGCATATTCATCAAATCTGGGTTTGACATGGCCTTATATGTCAGGCACAGGTCACCTCTGAGCAAGCGGTATGCGACTGAATAGAGCTGGAGTTCTTTCAGTCTGGCAGCATAAGACATATTTTTGAGACCCTTTATCCTTTTGGTGAGGAACTTTTGGGGCCTTTCCAGCTGCTGCAGGTGTTGGGTCAGATACATTCTGAATGGGGCATTGTACTCAATCATAGGTCTAATGAGTGATGAGTACAGGGGGACGATGACCTCCCTAGATCTAGATGTGAATACCTTCATGATCAGGTGGGCAATGTAGAAGGTTTTCCTAACTACTTTGGCAACATGAGTGTCAAACGAAAGGTTACTGTCAACCTGGGTCCCCAGATCCCTGATGACTTCTTCTGTGATCAGTGGATTGCCACCTATATGGTAGCTAGGGGTAACCTTGTTTTTCCCGAAGGGTATGACTATGCATTTCTTGGCGTTTAACTTTAGGCCATGGCTCTGGCACCAGTTATCCGTTTCTGTGAGGCCCTTCTGAAGGATATCTGTGTCAGATGTGTTTTCGACTATGGCGCCCAGTTTGCAGTCATCTGCAAACTTTGTCAGCCATAACCCTCCTGTGTTTGCTTGTACTTCAGAAAAGTAGATGCCGAACAAGAGTGGTCCCAGGACTGAGCCCTGTGGGACACCACTTGTGACAGGCTTTGAGTCTGACATGGTGCCAGCAACTCTGACCCTGTGGGTTCTGTCACTTAGCCAGTTTGCAACCCATCTTGTGATGTATGGGTTTACATTTAAGCTGATGAGTTTTTCGATGATACCTGAGTGGGGTATTGTGTTGAAGGCCTTTGCCAGGTCGAGGTAGGCTGTATGGACTGCCTTTCCCTCATCAATGGCCTTGGTGACTGTTTCGAAAAAGTCAACCAAGTTTAAGAGGCATGATCTGCCTTTGACAAAGCCAAACTGGGATGGATCCAAAGTCTGCAAGTTCCCTATGTCTTTATTTATGAGTACCATTATGATCCTCTCCATGGCTTTGCAGATAAGGCTTGTCAAGCTAATGGGACGGTAATTTCCAGGGTCGGTGGAGGCACCGCCCTTATGAATTGGGACCACAGTCGCCGTGCGCCACTCCTTGGGTACGTATCCTGAGGTGAGGCTAAGATTAAACAGCTGTCCTAACTGTGGGTTTAATTCCTCATTGAGTTCGTGGAGCACACAGCCGGGGACACCATCCGGTCCCATGGATGCTGTGTTTTTTGCCTTG
Organism: Protopterus annectens; assembly: GCF_019279795.1. Lineage (NCBI taxonomy): Eukaryota > Metazoa > Chordata > Ceratodontiformes > Protopteridae > Protopterus > Protopterus annectens. Next base: position 1,277,910,851 of record NC_056737.1, read on the forward strand.
GAGAGAGCAATTCTCACCTGGGCATTGGAGATGTTTGGGGGGCTACAATCCTCTGGTATAGATATCTCTCCTTTTGGGGGGGAAGGGGGGGGAGTTTGCCCTGAACCTGTCAGCCAGTATGTTGGCAATGTGTGTAGGTTCACTAATCTTCACATCATTTTGAAGTAATTCTGAGCATATCTGGGAGTTTCCTCCTAGGTTTCTAACATAGCTAAAGAAGGCCTTATGATTGTCTTTTGAGTCCTTGGCAATTTTTCTCTCAAAATTTGCCTTGGATGATTTTATGAGAGCTCTTAGTTTTTTTACTTATAATGATCAAAGGTGTCTTACCTTTCAAGGATTTTGCTCTATCTTGTAGTAGCTTCCTCCTTTTGTTGTAGAGCTTGTTTATGGCTGGGGTCCACCAGACTGGACGCTTGCCTTTGGTACAAAGAGTCTTAGTTTTGTTTGTGATATAATTTATATAGCTTTAGCTTCAGGATCATACACAAAATGCTCTATACTTCTATAGTATGTGTGCAGCTGACCTGGAATTGGGAAAACTGACTTTATGCACTACAGAGAGGGCATCTGTGCTAAAGAAGTTGAATAAATTGATCATTTTGGCACAGGAGAATAATATGCTGATAAATACATCAAAAACTAAACATTGGAGATTAAGGAGACATAAATTGAAAGGTGAATATTTAATACAGCACACAGTGATTGAAATCAAAAATTATTTTAAGGAACTGTGTATATGAGTAGATCCTGCTTTGATTTTTTTTTCTAATTATACCAACCGATTGGTTAATTATAGTTATAGAACTATAGGTTATATAAAAATATTTATAAAGTCTAGGAAATCAGAAATCACAAAGTCTAGTTTGTTAGTTAAATTAAGCCAAAACTTCAGTAAAGAATAACAATAAAGAAACCCTGTAAGAAAACAAGCATGAGTAAACTGGAAAGAGTACAGTGGGAATATAACAAAGGCATTTATGTATAAAAAATATAAGTTATTATGATAAATATCTGAAACAGTGAAGTGTCTCATATAGATATTTCAGAAGAGACCTTATTCAGGTATACAGGGCATTTAGAGACAACTACCTCTGAGAATGTCCAGGGTTATCAAAACTTATGCAGAAAATTATTTTGCAATGAGAAATGCACTAACTGTCTTTCTGAGAGACCAGCTAATACATGGAATAGACTACTAAATTACATTAAAGCAAACACTAGTTTGCATATTTTTAAGAACAGCCTGGGCACGTATTATGGGAACAATTGTTCTGGTATATTGGCAGGCTAGAAGGAATTATTTGTCTCATTGCATTTACATTTTATTTTGAAAGTCCAAAAATTTAACTCATCAGAAAAGATGACATATAAAGTCTTTAATTTCTTCTAGGCATTAAGCCTATATAGATATTTATCTGATCCCCATGCTTGACCTTCTGCCTTGAAAATAGAAACTGATAAATGCCCATGTAGTCCTTCCTGCAGAAATCATTCCACATCTCCTCTTCCATTCCAGAATCAGCATTTTTCTGACTATGTCATTTTTTTATCTCAACCTTTGAATTCATTTATTTTGTGATACTCTCATTAATATCTTTTATGATGACTTTTATCTCCCCCACCATTTTGAATAACACCATAACAATTCTCCACTGTTAGAGTTCAAGCAATAATTGCTGCCAGCTTTTCATAAGACTTTCTTTAGCCTGACACTCATAACATAACACCTCCCACATTGCCTGCTTTTTTCCAACATGCTGACCAGCCCTCATTTTCATGCTCATTATTAATATGTCTACTGCCAAATAACTTACTATTGTTTCATACCCAACTTAATTGACACTGTATCCCATGAGTGTGACAAACATCCCTGAGAGGTTTCAACAACAAATTCTATACTGATTAGCATATTAAAAGAGCTGTTGGGGATAAGTAAGCTTCTTTATCAAGCAGGGACTCATACAAGATCAACATAGTGATTTATATCCCCAAGTCCACGTGCATGGTAGATACCAGAGGTAGGTGTGGGCCACAACCACCTTAGCTACCCGCAGCCTGGTCAGAGACATTCTACATTTTAACCTCTCTGATCATCAAGGTAGTAGAGAATACCTCTACTGTAAGGGCTGAAAATACACTTTAAAAACAGGTGCTTGTCAATTGTAAGTCTAGGATTTCTTTGCTAGAGGAAGTTCGTACACCTCAAAACATGTATATCTCATGAAAGTATCACATGATTCTTCCATTACATGAGACTCCAGCTCATATGTGAGAAGATGGGAGGACTTAGAGCACTGCAGTTGCAGAAATAACTTGTGGCTATTGTGTCTTATAGACAGCAAAGAAAGCAACAACCTGTACTTGTTTATGGAGCAACAAGTTTCCAAGGCTATAATTATGGCATTTATTCCTTCTTTTATTTCATTACTGAGAGAGCCCACAAGGTACTGAAACTAGCAGGCCCACAGGAGATTGTTCCATTCAAAAATATTCTCATTATTGAAATATACAGATGAAGACATGTCTATCAAAACATGCTAAGACAGAAAACCCCTTTTTCTTGTGTGGCAATGTGTTACAAGTTTATCAGGATCTCACTCACACAGCAGTGCAAAACAGAGTGGCTTTGTCATTTAATCCATATTTATGTTATAAGCATGGAATCCCCAACATATGTAAGCATCCTGTGATCCTGCAAGTTAGGTATGGTAGATAATTTGATTAGTATGAGTATCCTATTAGTATTTTTATATATAAGCATCCAGTGATCCTGCAAATTAGGTATGGTAGATAATTCTGTTAGTATGAGTATCCTATTAGTATTTTTATATATAAGCATCTTGTGATCCTGCAAATTAGGTATGCTAAATAATTTTAATAGTATGAGTATCCTATTAGTATTTTTATATATAAGCATCCTGTGATCCTGCAAATTATGTATGGTAGATAATTTGATTAGTATGAGTATCCTATTAGTATTTTTATATATAAGCATCCTGTGATCCTGCAAATTAGGTATGCTAGATAATTATATTAGTATGAGTATCCTATTAGTATTTTTATGCAGTATTCCCACAGCAAGTCAGGCAATAGTGCATAGCTTGGCAAGGAGTGTTAAGTAATATACATGATAAGCAGCCCTTTGGTCAAATATTTGGAATTTTGAACATTTGTGATGCTGGCACAAGCTATCAAATAGCCAAATGATATGCAGAATGCATGGATTGCTTAGTGGGAGTTTATTGTCCAGTGGGGATTGTGAATTTGGTCTTTCCCCACTGTTGTTGGTATATCTAAGTAGCAGAGGTTGTGGGGTACACTTTCCCCACTACAAAAAATTAGTCTGTTATTTTATATTTTGGCTTTCAGTCTTTTTAGATCTATTAATTTAGGTTTGATAATATATTTTTGGACTAACGATAGTATACTCAAATGTAGGTGTCCATGAATATATCTATATCTATATCTATCTATATATATTTTATGTGTGTGTATATATATATATATATATATATATATATATATATATATATATGTGTGTGTGTGTGTGTGTGTTGATAGATAGATAGCTTTGTTTTTTGAATTGGGTGGTAAGTCTCCTGCAGACTATTTTAGCTGTGTCACAGGCTATTTACTATTAACCCCATTTTTAAAGCCCTGCTGGTCTTTGAGCTCTTCAGTAAACCTCTCATGTCTAAGCGCATAGCTTTTTCACTCCCACCCTTAAAATGAAAATATCAATTGATCAAATTGTAATGAAGTTTTGAATGACATATACAGCAATATGCATTGAAAATAATGTTACATGTCCATAGATTATTGTGGTTCTGCATGACAAAAAATAAAAGAAAAAACAATTTTCAATATTTCTGGAAATGAGGTCTAACTTACCTTGTCAAGCTTCAGAGTCTTGCATTATCACAAGCGTGTGCTATTTATACATTTTTTTTCCTGATTTGTTGAAACATTTTCACAGTTTGGATCAGACATGTGGCAAGTTATGTAGCCTGAATAATCTGGCTGACAAAACATAAATATGTAAAACATAAAATGTGCATCTTATTCAAAGGAAAATTATACGTCATTAGTATATTCAGTTACTGATTGCTTCAGTGTTCTGAGCACACAGTGTTCAGAACACCTAAGCGTCTTGCTAAATATATCTTCTAAATTATCAATCATTTTGTTTGCTAGAAAAACTGCTAATGTTTCAATGCCTGAAGACCACCTTTAACTTCATCTAACTCTGTTAACTCAATGGCTTCATGAGTTGCAACATGCCCGTGTGAATCATCAGAGAAAAATATGTTCCTACAGATTGAGAAATGATACAAAGCAGCATTGAACCAACGATGTCAGTGTGTGACAACGGGAGCTGGCAGAATAAACCCATTTTTACTTCTGTCTTTCAAATGACAGAATTTGACTTTATGAGGTGGGCAAGCTGAGAAGGTGCAGTTAGTGGATGCAATCAAGCTGTTAACCAATTTAGAACTATTTCTCCAGATGTCACCAAAGAGATTAAGCAAATACAGAAAAAAAAAACATGCATGCATTTAGAAACAAGCTCTCTTTTTGTTACTGTTCTAGGTTTCTTACAAAAGCACACACACACACACACACACACACACACACACACACACACACACACACACACACTCACACAACTACTATATAACCTGTATTAAGTCCTATTTTGGAGTGGTACAGTCAACAACTTTATTGGCAGCATTATTTCTCGTCTGTGTTTTCATAAAAAAAAAGTTTTTTTCTGCTGTCAGCATTTTTGCTTGCTGATTTGACAAGAAAATAAAACATTTTTATCTTAAACATTAGTGGTTTCAGCACATGATCACGTATACACACACACACACACACACACACACACACACACACACACACACACACACACACAAACACACACACTATAACACTACATTTTCTGTTACTAATATATACATCTACATATTGCTTTACTGAATTTGCATACATATATATATATTTATTTATTTATTTACATACTGCTTTACTGAATATTCATTCTACCTAATTACTTAGCAGCATTATTACACAGAGAAGGTGTGTTTAGGAAATAAGCATTTAAGAGTAGGTAGGGATATGTTGGCAGCTAAAATGATTCTTTAAAAACAAATGACTCATTTTCAGCATCTAATTTTCTAACCAGTGAAATCATTATATGCTATTAATTTCCTTCTCTAAATTGTGTGTGTGTGTGTGTGTGTGTGTGTGTGTGTGTGTGTGTGTGTGTGTATATACCTATATATATATATATATATATATATATATATATATATATATATATATATATATATATATATATATATATATATATATATATATATATATATATATATATATATATATATATATATATATATATATATATATATATATATATATATATATACATACATATATATATATATATATATATATATATATATATATATATATATATATATAGGTCTCCTGTTTGTCGAAAGTACACTTCATTAACAAACAGAAGGAGGAGCCCACTTCCACGAAAGTGCACTACATTAAAAGTGCACTTTCGCAAAAGCAGATTTGCCGAATCATGTTACAGTGGGGATAAGGGAATATATCCTTTTCCCCACTGTAGTACGATCTCAGAGTTAGTATATTTAAGTAGGGGACGGTGTGGGCTTACCCCCTGCATAAATGTGATTTAGTGTTTTTTGCTTTTTTTCTTTTGTTTTGTTTTTTTTTTTGTTATTTTCTGTTCGCGAAAGTGCACTTACGACAAAGTGCACTTTCGCAAAAGTGAGTTTGAGGGTTTATGTTTTGATGAAACGTAATTTTGATGGATCAGCATAGATCCATATATATCATCCCTCATCTAAGACTAATCTTGATCTAATTTCCATATAGCAAATAGTCCACCAAATATGTTTACTATAACTGCACCACTTACCTGGATATATAATAAAAATACTAGACTTGTCAAATAACATTCAAAGCTTCCATGTGAAGTATTATACTGGCACTACCTACATATGAAAGTATCTACTAAAGTTCCTCATTGTTTTCTGATATGTGAAAATATCTGCAAATATTCCTCATTGTATTTTTGCTGTATGTCTTCTTTTGCTAACTATTATTAATAGATATCTATGCTATATAACCTGGTGATTCATACTTTTTTTAATTGGTGAAACTCTGAACTGTGTAATATGTGACTTGTACTTGTTTGACCTGTGTAGAACTGTCTAAAATGTATCTGGAGCTTTTCTCCCTGGGCATCCACTAGAAAAGGACCTGTGTCCAGCTGGACTTTCCCGGTAAACAAATGTAAAATAGAATAAATAAATAAATAAATATATATATATATATATATATATATATATATATATATATATATATATATATATAACTTTGTGTATATATATATATATATATATATATATATATATATATATATATATATATATATATATATATATTTTGAGGGATACTTGCTTAGGGCGGCCACGGTGGTGCAGTGGTTAGCATTTCCACCTCACAGCAAGAGGTTCTCCGGTTCGATCCTCGGCTGGGGTGCCTTCTGTGTGGAGTCTGCATGTCCTCCCTGTGGTCGCGTGGGTTTCCTCCGGGTGCTCCGGTTTCCTCCCACATCCCAAAGACATGCTGCAGGTGGATTGGATACTCTAAATTGGCCCTAGGTGTGCGTGTGAGTGTGCCTTCTGTGGAAGGTTGGGCGCCGGGCTGGCAACTCGACACCGTAAAACTCCACTGCCATTCAATGTGCGGACAAGGTGATCCGCTGTGGCGACCCCTAACCGGGAAAAAGCCGAAAGAAGAAGATTGAGGGATACTTGCTTGATCAAGGCACTAAACTCTGAACCATCTTTGGCCCCTGTGACCTCTTTAAAGTGGTTTTAGACAATACCATAGTCATGTGGTACATCAACAAGCAAGGATGAACCAGGTCAAATCCCCTCTGTAGACTAGCTATGTTAGTTTGGAATATAGCTTCATAGCACAGTCTCATTTTACAGGTATCCTACATTCCGTCAGAGAAAAATGTGTGTCAGACAAGTTGAGTAGGACCAGGGAAGACTCTCTTGAATGAAAACTAGATAAGGAGGTCTTCCAACATTTGATCCCCCTGTGGGAAGTTCCTCAAATAGACCCTTTTACCTCCTCTTTGAGCCAATCACCTTGCATGATTCTATTCCACAATTCTATGCAAGAAGGCCTGGAAGACAAATGTGTTGTCTTTTCTTTTCTTTGGACAAGAATATTCCTGAATACTTTTCCAGCCCTTCCACTAATATCCAAATATATAAATAAAATTATACTTACGCTTGCTTTTTGGCCTATATCATCACACTTATCCTTGCTTTTCAGTATACATCAAACTGAAAGTAATCCTCAAAAGCTGTCTACATTTATGTAGTCACAAATAGTTTGCTTGGGGATTCATAAAGAATCCTACTGTTCACTTAAAGGGTTGAGTTAAAAACATTCTGTTTTCATGATACAGTATTTTCGCCTTCAGAGATACATTAACTGCATTGAGGAAAGGCCTTGTTACTGGCTAATTTGCATGTTTCTGAATTGCTGCTAAGTACAAAGAGTGCAGTTCAGCATTTCCCTGTGGTAGATAACAGTGGTAATCTGTTAGCACAAGCACCCCCTAGTCACTGTCTCACATGCAACCCCCCCCCACACACACACACACATACACATACACACACACACACACACACACACACACACACACACACACACACACACACACACACACACACACACACACACACACACACACACACACAGACACACATGCACACACACCACATGCACAATACCTGTCCCTGCATTGTCAAAACATCCCCGATGTCTACTTTTTCTCAGCCTGATAATTAGCAGATGATTATATTCAGTCTGAATATGTAAGTAGGAATGCCTGACAGAGCGTGTGTTACTGTCTAATTAATGCCCAGCATTGCTCTTAGAGAATGGGCTCTCTGTAAAATTGTTGTGTTTTACTTACTTATTTTTTTTTTTTTATTTCTTTATATATTTTTGATATAAAATAGTTCCTCCGACTAATGTTTCAAACTTTCTATAGTATATGTTAATGGTTTTGGAGAAAGCATTTTTACATTAAAAATATATACAAAAATAATATAGTACTTAAAAAATAAATTAGTAAGCAAAACACAACAATTTTACAGACAGTCCATTCTATGTCTCTTTCTTTGTCATACACAGTCTCTTCTGCTTTTACATTCACATACATATACACACACACATTCTCCTCTGGATTCATACTCGCATTCACTCACACAAGCATAACTCTCAACCTCTTAGCACAAAAAATCTGGACAAAGCTAAAAATAATGGGAGGGGCAAAGCCCCAAAAATAGGGACAAATTTTAAATATTAGAACTTAGAAAGTTGCTAGAGTAAAAGTTCTTGTATTACAATGCATTTTCTGAAGGATACAAAGCCTGAAACTCAAATGCTTGTCATTATTTAGTGAATTCACTCTTCACTGATTTACCAGAAAACTTCAGAAGACCACAAATGTTATGAGGAGCAGACAAAAAATAATAGGCAAAAATCTAGACAGTCTGTGAAAATTTGGACAGTTAAGAGCTATGCACACAAGATTGCTCTCGCTCTGTCTCTCTTGATCTCACACAGTTTCCTCTGCTTTCATACATGCATTCACTCACACACACAGATAGAAACATAAACACACTCATACACATACATACACACACATATATACTTTTTTCTGTAGTTTCTTAGCCTCGTTCTCTTTGTATTTATCTTCACTTTATTCCTCACCTTTCCTCCTTGACAACTCTATCTTTTTTTCCCACTTAAATATTGACCTAACTCTCCTTATCACTATGTCCTCCACCTTTACTTCTTATCAAAATGGGCTTACATGCTTAATCTCTAATGATATAAATGGTATCCTCTCCTAACTAACTTTTTACTAACCGGATGACTTCTTTGCACACTATCCTACAACCTGCTCTCCTCTCTTAATTAACTATTCACCAACAGGGTTACTTCCTTTCTCTCTTCTCTAACAAATTCTACTTAATTCTACTGCTATACAATAAATCGCTGTAACAGAAATGGTGTAATAGTGTGTTATATCAGAAAAGACTGCCTATTGAATTGTTTTCTACTATTATATCTAATTTATGGTGCTCTGTGAAATATTGTCTTATATCTGTAATGCTTTGTGTTAATTACTTCATTTTTCTACTGTACCTTACTTGACATTGTGATATAATTACTTGTTATACTATAGAGCTTTTCTCACCAGGCCTCCACTGAAAAAGGGCTTTTGCTCAAAAGGACTATCCCGGTTAACAAATATCAAATACATAAATAAATAAAGACATAAATAAATAAATAAATAAATGATACTATTATTTATAACCAGCTTTTCCTCTGACCAAAGATCCAAACTGTCCTTTGTCAATGTATTGCCTTCTTTCCCTCCTACACTTAAATATGACTGACCGTAATATTCTTGACAGAATTCCATTAAACTTTCCTGAATCCCTTTATCCTCCAGTATTACTTCCCTTTCCTTAGCTCTTAGTTCTACTGTGATGTCCTCCAATCTTCTTTAATTAAAATGTCAGGCAAAGAGGAAAGGTGTTTCCTTGTTCTTTCAATGTGTGGCAGGTTAGTACTAATTTCCATCTTCTGAGCTAGGAACTACTGGTAGAAAGTTCATTGTGTGCTTATCTGATTGGCCTGTGGACTTAGTGTTAAACTTGTTTTTTTTTCCTAAGCATATTTAAGCCTTACATTTACTCCAGTCATGGCTCATTTATCCATAGCTGCTCATAGTTTGCTGATGATGCCAGAGACTTTGAATGATTTTGCAAGCATCATAAGCCATTTGAGGCTAAGAAAATTAATTTAAGTATATTTTTTCACTTCCAGTGTGTATTTTCATCCACTGTGAAGGTCTGCTGTGCTATTTAATTGTTTTTCTGCACTTTTTCAAAGATTCAAGCTGTTTTACAAACTACTATAGGGCTGCTGTTCTAAAGTAATCACAGAGTATCTAGCTGAATTGCTAAGTAAATTCCAGGCATCTGTTTGTTGTTTCCAACATCAGGGTTCTAAACCTGTCATTTTACATTAAGAGAGTGTAAGTCTACACTCTTGTGGCACAAGATGGCTGATTTCACTCTTCTGAACTGGGAACTACTGGTAGAAAGTTCACTGTCTACTTATCTGATTGGCCTATGGGCTAGTTTGTGTCAACATGTTTTATTTCTAAGCATTTTTAATGTTCATATCATTGGTGGTTTATGGTGCCTTTTATATACACAAAAATGCCAAACACTGAATTTCCCTAAAAAACTACCTCAGAACATTACCCTAGTCCCATGCCACAAACACAGCGACTAGTTTGTGCATCGAGCAGCGTTTATGCATTTATGAATATTTTAGTTTACATTAACTCATCTTAGGACCCAGGGCTATCTTTGCTCAGTGAGCAGTTGATTTAGGCACTGGGCAGCATTGCAGTCTATGTTAGCTGCAGATTATATAAAGTAAGCACCCCCTTTGCCCGGTTACAAACACCCATCACTCCTATCCCATGCAGTGGCATACACTGTTGGACACTCCTGGTGTTCTGTCTGCAGTATGATTCTCAAACAATCTGGAAATATATCACTGATTGATAAGTATATTTCTTGACATTTTAACCTTTCAGAGTTCTGCATAGTCTTAATTGTGCCTGACTGAACTATTTTATATATTTTCTAGCATTTTCTTTTTCTCATCTGTTCTGAAACTGCATTGTTTTCTGTTTCTCATCTGTCCTGCAACTGCTTCCACCCATTCCTGTGGTGATGTTTATAAAACTGGTCTAAAAGCTTTTGTGTTATCTGATTGCTTCAAGGCTTGCTGATTTAAAAATAGTTTCTGTTTGTAAATTCCTGCATACACTGTTTGAAACTCTTGGTGTTCTGTCTGCAGTGTGATTCTCAAACAATCTGGAAATATATCGCTGACTGGTAAGTATATTTCTTGACATTTTAACCTTTCAGAGTTCTGCATTGTCTTAATTTTGCCTTACTGAACTATTTTTATATATTTTCTGGCATTGTTTTCTGTTTCTCATCTGTCCTGAAACTGCATTGTTTTCTTTTTTTCATATGTCCTGAAACTGTTTCTCCCTCCCCCTACCCTAGTCTTCTGGGGATATTATAGTTGGCGGCTTTGCAGTTGCCTGCCCCTACTGTAAATTTGATCTGGGACACCCCTCCCAGTCTATTGTTATCTCTACTTAACACAGAGAGAACAGCTGAGAATGCCAACCCACTTAGGTTCTTAACATTGAATTTGTCTTCTGCTCCTTCTTCCTCTCTCCTTGCACTTTACTAAAAAAAATAATAATTGCACTTTATTTTGCTTTTGCCTCTTCTTAAAAGTACTCAATTGTATTTATTCTGCTCCATTTATTACTGTTTGGTAGTAGCCTGATTAAATTGTAACTGTTACTCTAAGCCTTTTGGTTTAAGCACTTGGGCTCCAGACCAGTTGTTTTACATTAAGAAGGGTTGTGGTTTGTGGTCTCCATTGTTGTGGCAGGACAGGTAGCTTACATCCTTCTAAGTTGTGAATTGCTGATTGAAGGCTCAGTGTCTGTTATTTTAAAAGTGTATTAGTTCTGGTTTAGTCACTTGGGCTTCAGGCCAGTTATTTTACATTAAGAAGGTTTGTGGTCTGCACTCTTGTGGGAGGAGAGGCTAGATTCTGCCCTTCTGAGCTGGGAATTTCTGGTTAAAGGCTTATTGTGCCTGATTATTGAACTGTTTCTTTCTGAAATTGGTGTGCCATGGTTGCTGTAGCATAGACTGGATTCAGACATCCTGAATCTAGTTTTGTTTGTTTAACTTGAGCACTATTCCAATCTAGTGGCAGGAGTGTGCAGTTAGAACTTGTCTGATTGAAGACTGCTGGAACAGGGCTCAGTTTTGAGATTTGTTGTTTAATTTGTTTAAATCAGTTTGCTCATTTTCTATTCTTATATTAAAAAAAATTGCACTTTATTCATCTGTCTTTACTGTATTTGTGTTTCTTTTTACTTTATTACTTTATTTTGTTTTTGCTGCTTGTTCTTAAATGCATTTAATTGCATTTATTCTGCTACATTTATTACTGATTCTTAGTATACTGATTAAATTGTAACTGTTATTCTAAGCCTTTGGTCGAAGCATATGGGCTTCAGACCAGTTGCTTTACATTAAGAAGACAGGACAGGTAGCTTACATCCTTCTAAGTTGGGAGTTGATGATTGAAGGCTTAGTGACTGTTATTCTAAAAATGTATTAGTTCTGGTTTAAGCACTTGGGCTTTGTGCCAGTTATTTTTCATTAAGAAGGTTTGTGATCTGCACTCGTGTGGGAGGAGAGGTTAGATTCTATCATTCTGAGCTGGGAATTTCTGGTTAAAGGCTTACTGTGCCTGCTTATGTTTCTTTCTGAAATTTATATGCCTTGTTTGCTGTAGGGTAGACTAAATTCAGACCTGCTGAATCTAGCTTTGTTTGTATAATTTGAGCAGTAATCCAGACAATCTTTTTTGGAGAAGGTTCCCTTGTACCCTAGTAGCAGGAGTGTGTAGTTGGAACTTGTCTGATCGAAGACTGCTGGAACAGGGCTCAGTTTTTTGTTTTTTATTGGTTAATTGGTTAATTTGTTTAAATCAGTTTGGTGATTTGCTACTGTTATATTATATATAAATATATATATATATATATATATATATATATATATATATATATACATATATATATATATATATATATATATATATATATATATATATGTACATTTTATGCATTGCCACTTAGCTAGGGTTAAACTATTCCCGGCACCATAAAGTCTGCTGTTCAAATTTTCCCTTAGAACTAGCCAGTTTTTCAGTTTTAACATTAAAATATGTTTCTTTGAGTTCAGAACTCGTTGTAAGCACTAAGTAAGCCTCACATTACTACAACACTCAACTTTACTCACTTGTCTAGAGGAAAACAGTTTTTAGTACTTAATAAATAAGCACCTATCCAGGTATGTCTAAGGGTCAGCTCCCGGTGTTTTCTCCTGTCTACCTGATGAATCTAGGCATCTTGGGGCAAATTGCCTCATGTACACAGACAGCCCTCTCCTTCTACCACCCAATACTACAACCTGTGACCAATGCTCTTATATAGCCAAACTAGAAGCAAAGCTCTCTTCACCCAAGACTGGACTAGACAGTCAAGAGGAGAAGGTAAGCACTTGCACCACACCTCACTTATCACATAGTACCTCAAAACCTACACCACCAAAACACACATACATAGTAACACGAAACACACACCTACATTCACGGAGACTCTCAATAAAAATCTGCACAAGCAACAGAGACTTCCAAAGCATAAATGCAAGCAAACTCCACCCCCCCAACACAACCCAAATGACACATAGCCCACAAACTCAGTGTGCCACTCAACCACAGCCCATAAGGCATAACAACATACCCAACACTCTAGTCATAGGTGACTCTATAGTCAGGCAAACTGATGTTCCACTCACCAGGCTAAACAAGGAGAAAGTTGCTGTCAGCTGCCTGGTAGGTTCCAGGATCCACCACATAAAGCACACACTCAGGTCACTCCACAGCAAGTACAAATATGACTCTGTCATTGTCCATGTTGGTGTGAATGACCTGAGATGTACCTATCTGGACTACATGAAAAGAGACATGGAGGAGCTCACTGATCTTGTGGCCCAGGCAGGTATGACCCTAGCCCTGTGTAGCATCCTGCCATCACCCAGAATGATGCCACAGTACAAGGACAAAATAATTGACCTCAACAATTGGCTAAGCTTCTGGTGTCATTCTAAGGGGATCCAGTATCTGTCTGCCTGAGATGACATGATCGACAGACCACGATGATTTGCCAGAGATGGCCTGCACCTGTCACCCTTGGGATTCCGGATACTGGCAAAGGCTCTTGCCACCCCTATAGTGCCTTTTTTAAGCAAGGTTCAAATGACAAATTCCCCACCTTAACAGGTACAAGCAAGCAAATTCTGAGGGTAAGGCTACTCAGTGCTAGAAGTCTAAACCTCAAAATGCATTCACTTGAGGCATCTGTGCAGTGACAGAGACCTGGCTCAAGGCTCCAGAGAGCACCTCTGCATTACCAGGCTATAACTCATACCACACTTTTCAGCCACCTAACCTGGAACGAAACACTAAAGGTGGAGGCATCTCCATATTCATTAAGGATATTCACACCTCCAGGCTAGCTGCTCAGCATAATGCATCCGAGATTATCCAAGTGCAACTAACTCTGGGCAAGACCACAATCCAAATTGTAACTTGCTACAGATCCCCCACCATGCCCCAGGATTCGCACTCCTCATTTCTTGATACACTGGAAAATATTAGGTTACAACCCAATACCCTGATAATTGGTGATTTCAACTACCCCACCATTAACTGGGAAAAATACTCATGTACTAATTCTTTTGCTCAATGTTTTCTAGAATTCATAAATTCAAATGGCTTGGATCAGCTTATTCATACCCCCACCAAGGGCAGTAATATCCTAGACCTGGTCATTACCAACATGGGCAACCGGTGTTCCACACCAGAGATCAATTCCTCATTGGTCAGATCTGACCACAAGCTAATCACCCTAGACATCCATATACTGTCCCACCCCCCATTAGGGAAACCACCATAAAAAATTTTTACAAAGCCAATTTCACTCTTCTTAAGATAGAAGTAGCAAACTTCACAATACCCATGCAGATGGACAATAGAGGTACGACTGCTGAATCCTACACAAATGCACTTTATAAGCACTTACACAAGTGCATGGATCATGCTATCCCTAATAGAGCCAAGATGCTATCCTCCAAAAAAAGGAAGCCAATCTGGTGGTCCCCTGCCATAAACAAACTGTAGAACAGAGGAAAGAAACTGTTGCAAATAAGAGTAAAATTCCATGATTGGAGGAACTCCCTCGTCAGCCTCAGCAAGAAGCTGAGATCCCTCATAAAATCCTCCAAAGCTAATTATGAAAACAAAATCACCACTGATTCTAAAGAAAACCACAAAGCATTCTATAGCTATGCAATGAATCTCAAAGGCAACACTCAGATCTGCTCTGAGTTACAGCACAATGGCACTAAATATACAGAACAACTTATATTGCTAACATCCTGGCAGATAGGTTCAGTGTTAACTTTACCCCCCCTCTCACCCCCTAAAGGGCCCATCTCTATACCTGAAGAATACAAAGTTCCTATAATCTCAACTGCATAGGTAAAAACCACACTCTCCAAAGCCAAGAACACAGCATCCATGGGACCTGACAACATCCAAGGCTGCATTCTACATGAACTGCAGAATGACTTGGCACCCCACCTAAGCACCATGTTCTATCATAGCCTTACCTCAGGCTTTGTGCACAGTGACAGTTATCCCACTCCACAAAGGGGGAGCCATCATAGACCCTGGGAACTACCGCCCTATTAGCCTGACAAGCCTGGTCTGCAAGGCCATGGAACGTATTATCATGGATCTTATACACAAAGACATTGGTAATCTCCAAACTCTGGAACCCACCCAATTTGGGTTTGTAAAAGGCAGATCATGTCTCCTAAACCTGATAGATTTCTTTGAAGCAGTCACCAAAGCCGTAGACAAAGTTTAGGTGATTCACATAGCTTATTCTCGATCTCGCCAAGGCTTTTGACACCATCCCCCACTCTGGAATTATAGATAAACTCACTAATCTAGGTATAAATCCCTATGTCACAAGATTGGTTGCCAACTGGCTCACTGACAGAACCCACACTGTGAAAGTAGCAGACTCCAAATCCGACTTCAGACCAGTGACAAGTGGAGTACCACAGGGTTCAGTCCTGTGTCCTCTCTTGTCTGGTATCTACTTTTCTGAAGTACAGAAGGTCTTTGGCTAATGAAGATCGCAGATGACTGCAAACTAGGAGCCATAATCGAAACTCCTAACAATGTGGACATCCTACAAAAGGGCCTCATGGAGACAGATGCCTGTGTCAAAGCCATGGCCTCAAGCTCAATGCCAAAAAGTGCATTGTCATCCCCTTTGGTAAAAACTCTGTACCCATGAGCTACCACATAGGTGGTAGACTACTTAACACCAGAAGTGTGATAAGAGACCTTGAGACACAGGTGGACAGTAGTATCTCCTTTGAAAAATCACATCACCACAGTAGTCAGGAAATCCTTCTAAGTGGCACATCTCATCATAAACGGTTTCTCATTCAGGAAAAAAGAAGTCATTGTTCCCCTCTACTCGTCACTCAATAGACCCATTATAGAGTACAATGCCCATTTTGGTAAGTACCTCTCAAGACATCTACAACAACTGGAAAGGCCACAGAAATACATCACAAAGAGGATTACTGGCCTCAAACAGATGCCCTATGCAGACCATCTCAAAAAACTCCAGCTTTACTCCGTCGCATATCGCCTACTCAGAGGTGATATCTGCCTAACATACAAAGCTATGTCAAACCCAGAGCTGTTGGACATGCTCCACTTAAATAAATCCCAATTACTCCAAGCTACATGCGCTAGGGACCTAAACCTTGTCACTACAATAAACAGAACATGCTGGAGGGATAGATTCCTGTCACAGAGACTTCCCATACTCTAGAACAAATTACCTATCTATATCAAACAAAGCTCCTCATTAGCACTCTTTAAGAAAAATATTGATGATTGGATGGGAAATAGGAAATTCACCCCAGGGATCACCTCTGTGGCTCCGCTCGACAGGGGTACCTTTTTGACTAGGCTTACATAGGCTCTTGGGCCAATAGCCTAGTACCTACCTATGAACCTATGACCCTATGAACCTAAGTACATTAAGACTGGCAACTATTGAAGGAAACTTTCGTACCATCTCCGTTTCCAGCTTGGTGGACTTGGACACCCTGAGGCAATGTAGCAATTGCCACATGTACACTGACAACCACTTAATTCTTAAACAGATAAATGCAGTATGTGAGAGATGTACTTACGCATTGTCACTGGAGGCCAGACTCTCACATAAAGACACAAAATTCCGCAAACAGTTTGTAAGCAACCCACACACACCATTCAATGCATCCACTTAGGACCAGATAGATAGACCTACATATGTGGAGGTGCTCACATGTAATCTAGGCAAGCCTCAAAGGACTCAGGTGAAATTTCCAGAACCTCCGCATGCACATAAACAAGACACTTGCATGACAAATAAAACCACATTTCAATGTGTCTCAGCTACCAGGCCTATAAGCGAAACATTTCACAACACAACATTCTGGTTGTAAGTGAGTCCTCTTTGAGACATACTGATGTCCTTCTTACAAGGCTGAATAAAGAGAAGGTTACAGTTAGTTGCCTGCTAGGGGCCAGGATCAAGCAAATCAAGCACTCAGATCACTCTCCCCTAAGTCCCAGTATGACTCAGTCAAAGTCCTTGTGTGTGTAAAAAAAACAGAGATGTACTACTTTGGACTATATGAAGAAAGACATGATTGAACACTCAGAATGTGTGTCACAGGCAGGTGTGAGCCTAAAATTTAGTAGTATTCTACCTTCTACAAGGATGATGCCACAGTACAGACAGATCAACTTTAACAATTGGCTTCACTACTGGTGTCATTCCAAAGTGGTCCAATATTTGTCAGCCTGAGAGGATGTGGTCTACAGACCATGCTGCTTTGTCAAGGAGGGTCTCCACCTGTCAGCTCTAGTCTTTTGGATATTTTCAAAAACATTATCCACCTTTATTTTGCCTTTTTTATACATTGCCAAATTGCCAAATAGACAAACCTTCCAACATAGCAAAAACTATTCAGGGCAAGCTAAAGGTGTTACTGCTCAATGCTAGGAGCCTCAACAAGAAACTGCACTCCTGAGAAACTCTCCTTCCCAGAGATAATGTTGACATCTGTGAGTTACCAAAACATGGTTTAAAGCAAAGGAAAGCATTTCAGCAGTGAATGCAATATAACGTTTCACTCACCAACTAAATGTGAAAAAGTGAAGGGCAGAGGTGTATTTATCTACATAAAAGATAATATCACCTCAAGGCTAGTCAAACAATATGACATGCTTGAGTTACTCCAAGTCCAACTAACTATAGAAAAATCCATTACCATGTTCTTGTTGGCTATAGGTCGCCCTCCATGGACCATGATACCCACACATCATACCTAGAGTTACTTGGATCACTCACCATCCAGCCCAGTACCATACTTATGGGTAAATTCATCCACCCCTCCATAAACTGAAAAGTATACACCACCACTGACATACAGTCCCAAAGATTTCTTGACTTTGTGAACTAAAATACTGTGGAGAAGCTTGCCTGGACTCTAACCAGGGGAACAAATATCCTAGATCTGGTACTCACAAACATAGGAGAGCACCGCCCCACCCCAAGTGTTATGTCCTCACCGGTAAGATCAAATCACAAAGCAGTCTCCCTTGACATTAAGGTAAAACTAGTCCCCCCCATTCAACCCCAAAAACATTAAAAACTTTTCTAAGGCAAACCACCACTTATTATGTGATGACATAGCTAGATTTCAAACTTCCCCAAATCCACAAAAACACAGAAACTTACTCAGAGGAGTACACAAAAGACCTGTACGACTACATAAACAAATGTATGGAAATGACAGTACTGAAGTGAAATAAGCCCAGGTTAAACCACAAAAACAAGCCACCCTGGTGGACACTTGTCTTAAAAGGTTATACAACAAAAGATAGAAAATCCTGTTGAGAAGTAAGAGAGAATGTGCACAACAGAGTAATAACTCCCTCATTAGTATAAACAAGCTAATCAAGGAATCAGTAAAGTCTTGGAAAACTGATTTTGAGGTAAAAACATCCTCCATAGCTAACGATATTCATAAGGCATTCTTTAGTTATGTCGACAGTCTTAAGGGCAATACCAAACATTGTGTAGAACTAGTTATAGAAGGCATATCCTATACTCAGCTAGAAGATACAGGAAATCTGCTGGCTAGCAACTCAGACTTCAGTCCTCGTCATCCCCAGTTCTCCCCCATGAAATAACCTCTACCACCCTTCTGTCAATTATCACTAATGAACAGGTAGCTAAAGCACTCTGTAAAGCTAAAAATATGGCATCTATGGGGCCCAAAAATATACCAGGTTGCCTGTTAAATAGTTTAAATTAGGACCTATATGGCCCAATAGGAACTCTATTTATCCACAGCCCCTGGACCGGTGTCATCCCTAAAGAGTGGAGAACAGCTACGATCATCCATCTGCATAATGCAGCACTGTCAACTGACCTGGAAAATTATAGAACCATATGCTTGACTAGCCTTATTTGTATGGCCATGGAAACAATAATCATGGCCCTGATAAATAAAGACAGAAGAAAACCTCCAAATATTGGACTTGACCCAATTTATCTTTGTCAAGGGCTGGTCATGACTACTAAATCTGGTGGACTTCTTTGAAAAAGTCAGCAAAGCCATGGATGAAGCCATGACAGTGCACTGTCTACCTCGACCTGGCCAAGGCATTTGACCCAGTTCTTCACTCATGTATTATAAGCAAACTGAGAAAACTGGACAGACAACTGGCTCAAGATCAGAACACAAGTGTTCAAAGTGGATGATTCAAGTTACATTAAGATGCCATTTACCAGTGTTGTGCCACATTGCTCAAGGTTGGGACCACTCCTATTCAGAATTTACTTCTTGGATGCGAAAGCCAATGTGGAAGGCTCTGGATGCAAAAGTTTGTAGATGACTGTAAACAAGGCGTAATCAATGAATCCCCCAGTGATGTAGATAGCCTTCAGGAGAGTTTCAATCAAGCAAATTATTGGTGTCAGAACCATGGCTTGAAACCAAATGTGAATAAATGGCTTGTCATACCCTCTGGGAAATCAAATATTCCTGCTAACTACAGCATTAACAACAGACCCTTAAGAGTAGACTCAGAGGTAAGGGAGGTAAGCACACTGGTGGATAGCAGCTTGACCTTTGATTGCAATGTGTCCACTGTGTTGAGGAAATCATTCTATATGGCAAAACGTATAAGCAAAGGTATGGCACCCAGATCAAGGAAGATTATAGTCCCACTGTGCTCAACACTCATTAGACCAGTAATCGAGTAAAATGCTCCATACATAATGTACTTAACTAGGCACCTACAACAGCAGAGTGACCCCAGAAGGTTCTCACTTAGAAAACGCAGGGTGTTAACATGTCCTATGCAGATAGACCAAAAGCCCTTTTCCTTTACTCTGTCTCCTATCAACTATTATTGGGTGACCTATGCCTGACCTACAAGGCACTCACAAATTCAGCCTTGATGGAGGTACTACATATCCCCAAGACAAACAGTACAAGGGTCACTTATTCCAGGGTTATAAACTTTGCCAGTTCGCCAAACAGAACTTGATGGAAAGAAAGATACATGTCCCAGAGATTGCCACTTCTTTGTAATAGGCTTCCTATTCACATAAAGCAGAATCTTTTCCAGATCCTCTTCAAGGCCAATCTGGATTGATGGATGGGGAATCATAATTTCACACCTGAGGTGGTGGCCATGTCCCTTATGGATAGGGACAATATGTAAACATGTGTAAGATACTCAAGGCATAGGAACAATACCATGCCTTCCCCCTGCCCATAGGGGACATATACTAGGTAAAATTGTATTGTATTGTCTAGGTTTGTAAAGGCTCTTGAGCCATTATCCTATGATATCCTATGATTCTATGACTGTACAATCAGAACAAGTTTATATTTTGCATACTGTCTAACTGCACTTGGTTGAGACTATGGCTACTATATGATCTGTATTCGTTTCACCCTTAATCAGACTGTATGTCTCCTACCCTGATTTTAACCTAACTTTTTTATTAAAACAAAATGCTCTCCCTTCCAGTTTGTGGTCTTTTTTCTTTAACTTAATCCTCCTAGATTTTTCCCTTGTCATTAGATACTGAGTACTAATTTAGCCTCATCCTACTCTCCCCTCTCATTCTCTTCTAGGACCCATGTGAGAATTTTACCGTGTAACTCCTTCAGCATCCATCTTAATAATTATATCTCACCCAATGCAACCATCCACTCCTCTGCAGCCTTTCCCCTTAGGTTACATACAACCTAGGTATGATCAGAAATATATAATTCTTTAATCACCTATTTACTCATCTTATTGTATGAGTATTCCCTCACCACTAGCACCACATATAGAAAGCTATACAGCCAGCTGGCCTAGAATAGCCTATTCCTTTTAAGTAAGAATTCTCTCTATCTGCTGTCCTTTGCCTTGCAAATATTTACCTACTCCTTTCTTTATTTATCTTTCTCACATGGATCTTTAATTTACCAAGCAAACTGTCTCCTTTCTGGTTTAGGTAACACTGACGTTTTGATCTACTCTTTCTCCTATATTTTCATCCTTTATATCTTCCCAAGTTTGAAAATGTTTTGAAAAAAATTAGGCATCACGCCCCTTACATCTGTATACACTTATGCATTTTCATTCCTCCACCCCTGATTCTTCCAGTCCTAATCAGCCATCTTCCCATCCCACTTTGCATGACCTGTACTATTATAAAACTCCGCCCACTCTAAAAGACTAGCTTAGCTCTACTCCTTCTTCAAACTCTGGTATGTCAAGGTCACACAGAAAGGGAAATTCCCAAGTACTAAGCATATAGACCTACTTAACCTTAAATCTGATATACTGGATGAACTAATACAACCCCCAGATTATCTTTTTCTCAAACATTGTTTTTAAATCTTATTGTTTATGAATTAATAACAAGGAAATTATAAGAAATGCATTTCAGATTTATTTTATTTTTATTTTACATTTGTTGACCGGGCTAGTCTAACTGGATACATGTCCATTTTCAGTAGAGGCCCGAGGAGAAAAGCTCCAAGCATCTGCAGAGAGCAAATAATACAATATATAGTAATAGTCAAGTGGAATTACAGTACATTAGCTACATAGTGCATTAGCTAGATAGGTAGAAAAAAATGTTTACAGAGTAGGTTAGTAGCTTTAAGCTAAGATTAAATACAGTAAACCAAAAACATGATTTTTTTTTTTTTTGAAATAGAGATAGGTGAGATAAGACAGAAGAGTAGAAAAGTATATAGAGAGCAGGAGGTGAAAGAGATATCAGTCTGGGTTGGAGCAGGGACATAGCCAGTGAGTTGCAATTCTTTATGTTATTATATGAGAACAACAGCACTATAAAATTATTTCACTACGCCATTTTAGAATGCATAGCAAAATGCTGAGCCACTCAGTAACAGTTGTCAATTACCTCAAAAAATGCCAGAATAAATCATTTAAAAATAAATTCTCCTTTTATCCAATTTCTGCATAGCATTTGTAGAGAATGACTAACTCTTACCCCTTATTCAGATCATATCTTAATGGTATACAGTAAACATTATCAGTAGATCATCCCTACTTAAATGAACAACTTGCTGAAGATCATTTGTTCTCCCTGTCCATGTCTTATAAAATGCCAGGATTGACCCCCAGTTCTAATATACTATCACAAGTCATCCACTTAACTCATTTCCTTCAATGGAGCTCTTTTCAGTTTATATTCTAACTTCCAATCAGTGTGGCCACAGCCTTTAATAAAAGTTATCACCTCACAGTACAAACAAATGGTATTATTTCAAGAGCAATAACTGTTACTAGAAAACTATGAAGGGAAAAGTGCTTAGTAACCTTTCAATGGTTACATTCATTTGATTCTAGATCTTAAACTGGATTTTATAAGCCACAATAACTACAGCAAATATACGTTTTGTAATGTATAAACAGCTTATGATATCTTGGTAACTATTCAAGCAAGACACATACTGCCAGCAGTACTTCTTTCATGCTGCAGTGAGCTTTCATACCAGGCTGAGCAGTTCTGTCGGTGCCCCTGGAATTGTTGAGACATACAGAAAAATATAACAATTATTACAATTAAAATAAACAGTATGCAAATAATATTAGCTGTCTCTTTATCCGCACTAGAGAGATGTCAACTATCAATGTAATATTTATATCACATAAGCTTTAAGAATAAATCTTCTAGTACCAGGTATGTAGCATAGTTTTGTAATGTCAATACAAATATGAACACTCAATATGAGATGGCTTGAAGAATCAGGAAGATTTAAGTACAGAAATGCCTGAAGGTGTCACTAGGAGATAATGAGGCAATTTGTACCATTGCATTTTTTTAATGAACAAGAAAAAAATCCTATGTTAGTTTCTATTCTTTTTGTCTTTCTTCCTTTACACTTAGCAGCCAACCTTGATTACATGCCTTGAGACTAACAATAGAATTAAAAATCATTTAACAAAGAAACATCCACCACTTTTGTCTCCTGTTCTGAATACACAGAATTCTTATGTGTCAACTGGATGTTTTCTGAATATCTTCTGTTATTCCATCTGTACCTCTACTGATCGACATAATGCCACAGGATATTGCAAGTACACATTTATTTATTTATTTATTTGTCATTTGTTAACCAGGTTAGTCCAAGTGTGCCAGTGCAAACATTACAATAATGTGCTTTACATGAGAACATTAGAAATTTACAAAAAGTCCGAGAATTAAGTTTACATAAACATTACAATAATGTGCATAACTAAATCAACACCACCAAAATCCACACATAGTAATACAAAAACATCCGTGGAGGCTCTCATTAATAATCTTTCTAAGGAACAGAGACCTCCAAAGCAGAAACGCAAGCAACCTCCATCCCCCAACACAACCCAAATAACACATAGCCCACAGACTCAGTGTGCCACTCAACTACAGCCAATAAGGCAAAACAACGTACCCAACACACTAGTCATAGGTGACTCTATAGTCAGGCACACTGATGTCCCACTTGCCAGGCTAAACAAGGAGAAGTTTACCGTCAGCTGCCTGTCAGGTGCCAGGCTCCGCCACATAACCCACGCACTCAGGTCACTCCACAACAAGCACAGATATGACTCTGTCATTGTACCAACTCCTAAGCTCAATGCTTTCTGGAATTCATAAACTCCAATGCCCTGGATCAACTTATCCACACCCCCACCAAGGGCAACAATATCCTAGACCTAGTCATTACCAACATGAGTGACTGGTGTTCCACACCTGAAGTCAACTCATCGTTAGTCCAATCTGACCATAAGCTAATCACCCTTGATATCCATATCCCGTCCCCACCCCCCATTAAGGAAACCATGGCAAAAAATTTCTCCAAAGCCAACTTCATGCTTCTTAAGACAGAAGTGGTGAACTTCATGACACCCATGCAGATGGACAATACAGTTACAACTACTGAATCCTACACAAATGCACTCTATAAGAACTTACACGAGTGCATGGGTCGTGCTATCCCAAACAGAACCAAGACGCTATCCTCCAAAAAAAGGAAGCTAATCTGGTGGGCCCCTGCCATAAACAAACTGTACAACAGAAGGAAGAAACTCTTGCAAAAGAGAGTAAATCCCATGAGTGAAGGAGCTCCCTGGTCACCCTCAGTAAGAAGCTGAGATCCCTTATAAGATCCTCCAAAGCTAGCTATGAAAACAAAATCACCACTAATTCCAAGGACAACCACAAAGTATTCTATAGCATGAGAACATTAGAAATTAGCCAAAAGCCCGAGAATTAAGTTTACATAAACATTACAATAATGTGCATAACTAAATCTACACCACCAAAATCCACACATAGTAACACAAAAACATCCGCGGAGGGTCTCAACAATAATCTGTATAAGCAACAGAAACCTTCAAAGCAGAAACGCAAGCAACCTCCATCCCCCGACACAACCCAAATGACAAATAGCCCACAGACTCAGTGTGCCACTCAACCACAGCCAATAAGGCAAAACAACGTACACAACATACTAGTCAGAAGTGACTCTATAGTCAGGCACACTGATGTCCCACTCACCAGACTAAACAAGGAGAAGGTTGCTGTTAGCTGCCTGTCAGGAGCCAGGCTCCACCACATAACCCACGCACTCAGGTCACTCCACAACAAGTACAAATATGACTCTGTCATTGTCCATGTTGGTGTGAATGACCAGAGACATACCTCCCTGGACTACATGAAAAGAGACATGGAAGAGCTCTCTGATCTTGTAGCCCAGGCAGGTATGACCCTAGCCCTGATTGGCATTCTGCCATTGCCCCGAATGATACCACAGTACAAGGACAAAATGACTGACTTCAACAATTGGCTAAGCTTCTGGTGTCATTCTAAGGGGATCCAGTATCTGTCTGCTTGGGATGACATGGTCGACAGACGACAATGCTTTGCCACAGATGGCCTGCACCTGTCGTCCCTGGGATTCCAGATACCGGCTAAGGCTTTTGCCACCCCTACAGTGCCTTTTTTAGGCAATGATCAAATAACAAATTCACCACCATAACAGGAACAGGCAAGCAAAAACTGAGGGTAATGCTACTTAATGTTAAAAGTCTAAATCTCAAAATGCACTCACTCGAGGCACTCCTTAAAATGGAGAACATCGATATCTGTGCAGTGACTGAGACCTGGTTCAAGGCTCCAGAGAGCACCCCTGCACTACCAGGCTATAACTCATACCGCACTTTTCAGCCATGTAACCTGGACTGAAACACCAAAGGTGGAGGTGTGTCTATATTCATTAAGGATATCCACACTTCCAGGCTAGTTTCTCAGCATAATGCATCCGAGGTTAACCAAGTGCAACTAATCCTGGGCAAAACTGCAATACAAATTGTAGCTTGCTACAGATCCCTCACCATGCCCCAGGACTTCCACTCCTCTTTTCTTGATGTACTGGAAAATATTAGGGTTCAACCAAACACCCTAATAATGGGTGACTTCAACTACCCCACCATTAACTGGGAAAACTACTCATGTACCAACTCCTTAGCTCAACGCTTTCTGGAATTCATAAACTCCAATGCCCTGGATCAACTTATCCACACCCCCACCAGGGGCAACAATATCCTAGACCTAGTCATTACCAACATGAGTGACCGGTGTTCCACACTTGAAGTCAACTCCTCGTTGGTCAGATCCGACCATAAGCTAATCACCCTTGATATCCACATCCCACTGCCCCCCCCCCCCCCACTAAGGAAACCATGGTCAAAAAATTCAGCAAGCCAACTTCATGCTTCTTAAGACAGAAGTGGTGAACTTCATGACACCCATGCAGATGGACAATACAGTTACAACTACTGAATCCTGCACAAATGCACTCTATAAGCACTTACACAAGTGCATGGATTGTGCTATCCCAAACAGAACCAAGACGCTATCCTCCAAAAAAAGGAAGTCAATCTGGTGGTCCCCTGCCATAAACAAACTGTACAACAGAAGGAAGAAACTGTTGCAAAAGAGAGTAAAATCCCATGAGTGGAGGAGCTCCCTGGTCACCCTCAGTAAGAAGCTGAGATCCCTTATAAGATCCTTCAAGGCTAGCTACGAAAACAAAATCACCACTAATTCCAAGGACAACCACAAAGCATTCTGTAGCTATGTCAGGAATCTCGATGGCAACACCCAGATCTGCTCTAAGTTACAGCACAAAGGCATGAAAATTACAGAACCAACTGGTATTGCCAACATCCTGGCAGATAGGTTCAGTGCTAACTTTACCCCCCCCCCCCACCCTCTAAAGGGCCCATATCTATACAGGAAGAATGCAGAGTCCCTGTAATCACAACAATGCAGGTAAAAGCTGCACTCTCTAAAGCCAGAAGCACAGCATCCATGGGACCGGACAACATCCCAGGCTGCTTTTTACATGTACTTCAGAACAAACTGGCTCCCCACTTAAACACCATATTCAATAAGAGCCTCACATCAGGCTTTGTGCCCACTGAATGGTCCACAGCAACAGTTATCCCACTCCACAAAGGGGGAGCCACCACTGATCCTGGGAACTATCAACCTATTAGCCTGACAAGCCTGGTCTGCAAGGCCATGGTACGTATCATCATGGAACTCATAAACAAAGACATCGGTAACCTCCAAACTCTGGATCCCACCCAGTTAGGGTTTTTAAAAGGCAGATCATGCCTCTTGAACCTGATCAACTTCTTTGAGGCAGTCAACAAAGCTGTAGATGAGAGTAAGGTGGTTCACACAGCCTATCTTGACCTCGCCAAGGCTTTCAACACCATCCCCCATTCTGGAGTTATAGCTAAACACACTAAACTAGATATAAATCCCTACGTCACAAGATGGGTTGCCAAATGGCTTACTGACACAACCCACACTGTAAAAGTTGCAGACTCCAAATCTGACCTCAAAGTAGTGACAAGTAGAGTACCACAGGGCTCCATCCTGGGAACTGTCCTGTTTGGTATCTATTTCTCTGAAGTACAGGCTAACACAGAAGGCCTCTGGCTAATGACATTCGCAGATGACTGCAAACTAGGAACCATAGTCAAGTCCCCAAATGATGTTGACATCCTACAGAAGGGCCTCGCTGAGACAGATGCCTGGTGTCAGAGCCATGGCCTCAAGCTCAATGCCAAAAAGTGCAGGTTCATCCCCTTTGGTAAAAACTCTGTACCCATGAACTACCACATAGGTAGCAATCTACTTAACACCGAATGTGTGACAAGAGACCTTGCGACCCAGGTGGACAGTAGGCTCTCCTTTAATAGTCATATCGCCACAGTAGTCAGGAAGTCCTTCTATGTGGCACACCTCATCATAGAAGGGTTCTCATCCAGGAAAAAAGAGGTCATTGTTCCCCTCTACTTGACACTCATTAGACCCATTATAGAGTACAACGCCCCTTTTGTAATGTACCTCACAAGACATCTGCAGCAGCTGGAAAGGCCACAGAAGTACCTCACAAAGAGAATTACTGGCCTCAAACAAATGCCCTACTCTGACAGCCTTAAAAAACTCCAGCTTTACTCCTTAGTATATCGCCTACTCTGAGGTGATCGCTGCCTAACATATAAAGCTATGTCAAACCCAGAGCTGTTGGACAAGCGACACCTAAAGAAATCCCAATCCCTCCGAGCTACATGCTCTAGGGACCTAAAGCTTGTCACCACAATAAACAGGACATGTTGGGGGGATAGCTTCCTGTCCCAGAGACTTCCCATACTCTGGAACAGGCTACCTATCTATGTCAAGCAAAGTTCTTCATTAGCACTCTTCAAGAAAAATATTGATGAGTGGATGGGAAATAAGAAATACACCCCAGGATCACTTCTGTGTCTCTGCTCGACAGTGGCACAGGAAAATAACTTTCTTGGGTGGTGTAAGCCAGGGAACCTTGTTGGCTAGGCTTACGTAGGCCCTTGAGCTGATAGCCTAGTACCTACCTATGAACCTATGAACCTATAACCCTATAACATGCAGTAGAAAGTTTGAATTTTTTTTAATCAACAAAACAAGAAAGAGATGCAAATGAGATAGATCACTTGCAATAGGTGGACATTAAAAGTGTAAGAGATAGTAAGGTGGTAAGGTAGGATTTAAGTGAGATCATTGCCATGACAAGTGTTGGCATTTAGGAAAAAACTTTAAGCCCAAATTAAAAGAGATTTAAGTTAGAAATGATTTGAATGTTAAGGGGGAGTTTGTTCCATGCATGGAAAATACTATATTTTTAAAGAAGTTTACCAATGTTTTTGTTTGGTTTATAGATGTCCAGAAGGAGCTGCTCAGAGCTGCAGAGAGGATAAAGCAGGACAGGAAAGGGATTTCAAGAGCAGAGTATTAGTCATTTGCAGGTGGGAGTGAAGCAGGTGCTGGGGGAAGTCAAACCACTGGAGATGCTTTAGTGCATGGCAGTAATGAGATTTCTAGGGTTGGTTACTAGCAAATCTTGCAACACTATAGTATGATTGACAAAGTTTAACCAAATGGGTAGACTGTAGATGTGAAAAGATGGGGAGGCATAAAGAAGACATGGAAGGAGGAAGAAATCCAAACACACAGCAACATGAGCAACTAAAGCGTTTGTTCCTTTCACGTTACATTTTCTTATAAAAGGTATTTAAATTTAAGGATGTTGTTAGGTTTTAAGAAGGTTTCTTTCCAGGGGGTGAATATGGGTTCCTTCACTTGTGGAAGATGTGAAGTACGTTCTAGGATTAAGAACATTTCAGGTAGAAAAATCCATGGTAAATTATTTTGTTCTATGGGAAGGATTTAATAAATTTATTGTGGGGTGGTTTATATTGTAGGGTATGGGTATACTCCTGTGATATGTTGGACAGACAAAACGTATGGTAAAAGTTAGAATTCTTGAATATCTGGGACATATTAGAAATAGGAATTTGGATAGCCCAGCAGCTGAACACTTTATTAATGCACATGAAGGCTCTGATGTTAGTTTCTTCTTTGGTGAATTGGCTACACCTTTTCTTGCTAGGGCTGAAGATTTTTTAGCCAGTTTGTTAAAAATGGAAAGCAGGTTCATTCTAAATTATAATACTTTAAAACTTAAAGGTATGAATATGGATGGGAATTTAAATTTATAAGTTAAAATATTGTATATATGATGTTTTGTAACTTAGTGTATATGAAAAATATTTTACCCCTTTTTTAAGGGTATGTTTGTTTAAGCAGGTTCTTGTAGTAGATTATTGGGTGATGTGATGATTGTTTAATTGGAGCAATTTGACATAAAATGGGAATGGCTGGTGGCTATGTTATTCCTCCAAGGCTGTTTGCTGATATACCAGAAGTACCATTAAGGTTGGAGTTTGTTTCCAGTGACTGCCTCCTGAGAGTATTTTATGGAAGGAGGAAGGTCTGAGCTAGTTTCTGCCTAGAGTCACAGGATAGGTATTCTTTATGTCTGTAGAGCAGATCGAGTTTTTGATTGGTCTTTATGATGCAGTGCTGAATATGGGTATCACATTTTAATTGGTCATTGATAATAACACCGATTGTGGGTCAGGTTGTAAGATGCTATTGTCGAGAGAAGAAATGGTGAAGGTTGTTTTACGGTTAGTGGTGGTTTTTGGAAAAAAAGAGTAGAAGCTTTGTTTTTTCGGGGATTTAGAATGAGTTGGTTGCTGGTTAGACATTTTTCCACAGATAGGAAGCTATTTAGAGTAGTAGAGAGGAAATTAGAGAACCTATCAGAACAGGTAATAAGGGTAGAGTCATCCATATATTGTGTCAGGGAGGATGCTGTACAGGAAGTGGGCAGCTGATCTGTGAAAATATTAAAGAGTAGAGGGCTAATAATTGAACCTTGAGGCACCCCAGTTTGGATTGATAAGTAAAGGGAGCAGGTAACCTGCCATCTTACTGATTGTTTTCTATTAGTGAGATAACTAGTGAACCATTTAATAGCAGAGGGAGATAAGTTAAGGTGTGATAGTTTATTAAGAAGTTTTGAGTGTGATATGGTATTGAATTCTTTAGAAGGTCAAAAAAGAGGCAAGAAACCAATAAATGTTTGTCCATGGCTTCAGAAATGGTTTGAGTAAAGGACAGTAGGGCAGTTAATGTACTATGATGGAGTCTGAAGCTATGTTGCATAGGGGTTAGGAGGTTGTTATCTAGAAGGTACTTAATAAGCTGTCTGCAAATGGATTTTTCAAGGAGTTTAGATAGTGGAGAGAGGATAGCAATAGGTCTGCTGTTGGAGGGTTCATTACTGTTGCCTCCCTTGTGTAATAGAGTGATAAATATTATACCATGACCCCCCCCAAAACGTGCACGCTGATTGGCCAGCATGCACATTGTAAATCGAGTTATACTAATGGAAAAAGGTCCGGTCGCCCGAACTTTTTTCCATTAGTATAACTCTACTTTTAAAACACTGTCTCGCTATGTTAAATGGGTTTAACATAGCGAGACAGCTTTAAAATAAGCAACGGAGATCTCCATTGCTTATTTTAAAGCTGTCTCGCTATGCTAAACCCATTTAACATAGCGACATAGGTTTTAAAAAAAAAGCAACGGAGAAAGCAAGATCTCCATTGCTTTTTTTACTGTTTTGCTATGTTAAATGGGTTTAACATAGCGAGACAGTTTTAAAATAACCAACGGACATCTCCATTGCTTATTTTAAAGCTGTCTCGCTATGTTAAACCCATTTAACATAGTAAAACAGTAACAAAAAAAAGCAACGGAGATCTTGCTTTCTCCGTTGCTTTTGCCCACAGCTCTGATGTACTGCGCAGGCACGCAGTACATAAGAACTGCTGCTGATGCCAGACATCTGCGGAAGGGCAGTAAACAGGCATTATACTATGCCATTATTTAGGAAAAGTAATAGTTTCTTTTCTTAAATAATGTCATGGTATAATAGCAATAACCCACTTCTGGGTGTGGGTAATGCTGTATTTACCCACGGTTGGCTTTGTTTGGTCCCTCGGGCTTTGCCCTTGAGAACAAACCACGCCAACCGTGGGTAAATCCAGCATTACCCACACCCAGGTGTGGGTTATTGCTATAATAATTTCCATATATCTGGGACTGTGGATTCTTGAATAGAGCTATTGATCAGGATAGACATGGGTAGGCTGAGTGAGTGGCTAGTTTAAGAAAGGGGGGAGGTTGTCAGAAGAGGGGAAGCATGGCTTCACCTTAAGCAGGAGAGATATGATGTAAGATATCAGGATGGGGTTGAGTGTGAAAGAGGGAGTATTGGTAAAGTGTGTAGTAGGGGGTGTTTATTGTTCTGACCATTGTGGATGAGTTTGTGAACAGATTCAATGAGGTATGAATTTAGAAGAGTGGCAGTTTCAAGGGGGGTTGTTGTGATAGGGGTTGGGAGTAGAAGAGTTGCATGGGTGCAGGATCTTATTTATAGAGTGCCAAAATTTTTTGGGGTCAGACTTATGAGTGAGTTGGGCATTGGAGTAGAATTTTTTCTTATCTGCATTGATGTGTGTTTTTAGCCAGATTATTTAGCTGTTTATGGGTTTGGAAATGAAAATGTTATTTAGTTTTATTCCATTGTTTCCAGGCGCTGTCTCTTGTTTCATAAGAGTGAGTGTATCTTTTGAGAGCCAGAGGCTGTGGGTTGTTTTGATTCTTACTTTTCTGAGAGGTGCTAGGGAGTCAAGAATGGAGAGAAAAGTTAGATTGACATGAAGGACAGCATCATTTAGAGGAATGTGTTTCAGAACTGACCAGTGTATAGAGTTAACATGTGATTAAAGGTCTCACTGTAAAAGGGAAAAGATTGCGATAGTCTTTACAGAGATGGTATTTAGGTATCTGAACAGCATGCCTAAGAACTTGAATATGAAGATGGTCACTAAGGGAGTCTGGGACGGTAGTTCGGTTTTGATACAGGTTAGAGTCAGTTGTTAAGATCCAGTCAAGATTGAAGCTACTATTAATGTTTCTATTGAATCTAGTAGGTGTACCTCTCAACTGTACAGATTTTTTGCAGAACGTCCAGATTTTTGCCTCATATTTTTTCATCCATTTTTAATAAAATTGTGATTTTCTGGCAAATTTGTGGCACGTCATTAAAGACTAAAGTTAGAAAATAATGACAGACATTTGAGTTTCAGACTTCATACACTTCAGAAAATTCATACTAATGCAAAACCTGTTATTCTATCAATTTTTTAAGTTTGTAACAGCAGTATTTAAAAAAATGTCCCTATTTTTGGGCCTTTGTCCCACATTTATATATGGCTTTGTCCAGATTTCTTGCTCAAAGAGGTTGAGAGTTATGTGCAGTAAGTAGTTGATGAAAGCCATGTAGGTTGATTGTGAGAGATGGGCTGGTTGTAGATAGTTTTAGCCAGTCGATGTTAATGTAGCCTTACAGAATGGCATCATAGTGAGTGATAGCCATGAGAGTATGGATTCGAGGATGGGAATACCATTACCTGGCAGGATATAGATAGCAGCTACAGCAAATTTATTTTGTGGGTTAAGGTGACAGTTTAGGAAAAGTAGTTAGGTGGGATGGAAATCTGCATGGGTTATGGGTAGGGGGGATAGACTGAGGTATTTGGAGTATATAATGGCAACTCAACCACCTTTCCTAACCATTCTGTCTTGCCAGTAGATATTATAATGGAGAGGAAAAGGATTTCCGAGCTTGAGATGTGGAGCTTTAACCATGTTTCAGATAGCATTAGGATGTGTAGAGGATGGAGGGTAATCCAGGAGTGCAGTTCTGTAGTTTTAATTGGGAGGCTCTGTAAGTTAATTGAGCATATACTAATATGTTTTGGATTGGGGGGAGACTGTTTAGACTGGTGGCTGTTGAGATAGTGGAAGAAGTTGAAGAAGAAGCAGGACCTAGATTGAGGTGAATATCCCCATCAGTTTGAAGTGTGTTTGTGTGGGGGTGGTTTAGACTGGTACTGGTAGTGACTGTGACATAAGTATTTTAGCTTTAGCTTAGGTAGTATGAGAGTGTGTGCTAAGACTTTGTGTTTGTGAAGTTGGGTAGGGGAGATTTTGAATAGAGATGGTGAGATAGAGCATGTGTAGAATGATTCTTTTTGTTGAATGGAGAGTGTAATAGTAGTTGGAAGTTGGAAGTGGTGGAGTTGTGATTGGTGGGAGGTGAGTGAAATGAGGAAGTAAAGTAAAGGGGATAAGAGGTAAATTATATACATGGTATAAGTTAGAGTTGTAAGAAATAGCAGTAATTTTATTAGATGTAGTGTAAAGGGAAAAGATAGGGGCTGTGTGAGTTCGGGGAGCAGGTAGGGTAAATGGATGAGGTGGGTTGGGTTTTGTATTTGGGTAGAGAGTATAAATTAAAGAAAGTGTGAGTGGGTGGGAATGGGGGTAGGGTAGGAGAGCAAAATGAACCTGAGGGCAGAAGGGCGAATGGAGAAGGCTTACACCCTGTTTGAGGATTGGAAAGTTTCTTTAAGAAAAACAATCAGTAATAGTACACCAGAGGCAGAAGTTGTATGCTGCTTACTAGTCCACAATGGCAGCTTTTATTCCTTTTTACATTTATATTTCTCTTTGCACTTTTTTTGCTGCATACTATATATGAGCTTGAGACTTTGCACTTTCGTTTGGGGTTTAATTAGCGAAGAATAAGTATTGAGGAGTAGGGACTGAAGGCTGTGATTCTACTGAGAAAGGTTCAATACCTTAACATATCAAAACTGATAAGTTAGTCAAAATGTATCAACAGTGAAATGGATGAAAAGGGAGGGGGGCTAAGAGGAAAAGGGTTTGTAGCTGTAACCCCTGGGGTATGTGCTCTATCTGATTGTAACAGATTTTAACAGGGCATAACAGCAGTCACAAAAGCAGGTACCTACACTGCTCATAAGTGGTAATAGCAGGGTTCCCAGAGTTAAAGCTAGGGCTGCAGTCTTTATTTATTGATGATTATTGGAGAGAGTTTCCTTTGCCTTTAGCTGGAGTGAGATGAGTCCTCACTCACACAAGTGGGGGTGGGGGGAGAGTCATGAGGAGACCAAGTGCTCAGTGGCCCTAAAAGTTGCAAAGAAGAGAAAGGGAAAGGATATAAGACTAAACTCAACATAAGGACATCAGAGTAAGCATACACATCATAAATATTGTATAGAAAACAGAGCGAGTTATTAAAAGTCACCAAAAACAAATACATTGTGACTCTACTACCAAACTTATTTAGCAACAGTCGGTGTAACTAGTTAGAATATCTCATTACCAGACAATATTGCAAAAATTTAGCAGTTTCACCAGTTTATCATAAATATGATTCATATGATATATTCTGTTCCTTTATTTCCCCTTCTCTTGCAGACCTTTTGCAGTAATCCATGCTCTGTGAAATATTTCCATGTGCTTGTCTTAAAGGACACAGCAGTTCCTTCATTTTCAGTGTTGTTCCTATGGCTCTTTACAGTTATCCTCACTGACGTAAATCTTTCTTCATTTGCAGTGCAAGTATTGCCACCTTGCTACTTCATTCATAAATGTCTAGGTAGAGCTTGCCATCTCATACCTGTGTAGTCTGTCAGCATTTCCCAAGGTATAGACATTTGCCTACTGCTGTCATCATGCCGTATATTTCCTTTATCTTTGAAACCATCTACATCTCAGACTTGCCTCCATCATTCTGTTTCAGGGATATACACTTTCTGGTTCAAAACTCTAACACAGCTTAAACAGCACCTCCACTTTGTTTTCTACCTCAGTGAGTTGTTGTGCATTAGCCCATATTCTTTCACATTTGCATAGCCACCAACCCATCAAACCCTCCCTTCTGTCTTTCTCTTGCGGTAGCTCATTACTTTCCATAGTATCCCATTCATAGTTGGCATTCCTGGTTAACCTCCCATCGTATAATTTATAACACATGACCGTAAGCCATCTTCTGTTTTTCCTCTTACCTTTCATCTCTTTCTCTCTCTCTCTCTGTCTCTCAATATCTATATCTATATATATATATATATATATATATATATATATATGTGTGTGTGTGTGTGTGTGTGTATATATATATATATATATATATATATATATATATATATATATATATATATATATATATATATATATATTCCTTCCTCCCTCTCTCTAATGTGTAGTTTTTCTAAGTTGTTTGTGTCTCAATGGCCACCTTCTCCTAAAAGATTTAGCCTGATTCAACATTATAGTAAAGGCTAGAATATAACTAAAGAAGTATCTCTCAGCCCTGTAACACAGAGGATCTTAACATTTCTTTCACTGCCATTGCATATCTGAGACTGGGTCTACTTCAAATGATCAAAAGACCATTTGATCGAAAGTTCATTTGATCGAAAACCAGTATTCAAGGCATAAAACTGGGATTTGTCCCCCTCCCCAATGTCGTGCGATCCTAGAGTTGTTTTTTATAGTTAAGGGGGTGTGGAGGGGGTGCAGCCCCCCACATTGGGGGTTGGGGGGGCAAAGCCCTCCTACCCAGTTTCCTTTAAAAGAAGAAAATAAAACAAAAAGTACAGATTTTAAAGGAAAATAGGTGGGGGACTTTGCCCCCCACACCCCCTAATGTGGGGGGCTGTGCCCCATACAAACCCTCTAACTATATATACCAACTCCAGAGTCACACCACATTGGGGAGGGGGAAATCCCAGTTTTATACCTTGAATACTGGTTTTCGATCAAATGAACTTTCGATCAAATGGGTTTTGATCAAATGGTCTTTCGATCATATGAAGTAGACCCCTGAGACTACATACCTTGTTCTTTACCAGTCTTGGGAATGAGATTATATTTGGGATTTCAAGGCTGATATTATGGATGGCAAGTACAACCAGTGACAAGATCAGCCCCTTTACTTCCTCATCAAGTATAGAGCGTTCAAGCAACCACCCTCCAAATACCTCTTAATCTTTGAGTTTAAATCCTCCTTGTTTGTTTCAATTTTATCCTCTGTGCTTTTCTCCTGTATACCTTGGAGAATAGCAATCCCTTTGCCCTCCCTTAAATCTATAATTTCTTTTTTATTTTTATTACAAAACAACCCAGACTTGGGCGTAAATACTTTATAAACATATAGAACCACCCTCAGTTCTACTTCTAGCATTTTAATCAGTAGAAAACAGTCATCTACATACAATTTGAACCAAGGTCTGTGCCAATTAACTTGCTTCATCTCCTGTATGATTTTTACCTTACATTTCTAGCCACCAGCCCATTTATGAGAATAATTAACTCGAGGGATTGCAGGCAATGTTATCTAGTGCCACTGTCTACCCAAACATTCTCCAATGCACCATCCTATTTAATTATCCCTCCCAGTGTTCGTGCCTCAAAAAAGATTCATGACATTTCCAAATGTTCTATCCAATCTCATCCATTTTAGGATATTGTATAGCAAGCCATAGTACATTGTGTCAACATCCTTGCAAAGATCAAAAAGAACTATTCCTGCCAAGTTAATTAGACCTAAATCCACCAATCGCAATGTTTCTTGGTTTGTAACCTCACCCTCTGATGTCTTCATATAACATATTAATATCCACTAATTATCCATAGATTGTCTAACTTGTACAACCCCCACCAACTTTCCCTGTAATCTTTATCATATGTCATAAATAAGTTCTGCATCTTTCTGTTATAATGCAAAAAGTCTTCTCTTTCCCTTCAACGGGCTTGTTAATATAAACTCTCAATCAACACAACCAAGTCAAATCATTATCTCTGGTTCACTGAAATGTATTACCAGCCTTCAGAAGCATATTATTTCAGTTCATTCAGGATTTTCACTTTCATGCAACATGAAGAACTTACTTCTTGCTCACCTCTCTTAACTTTACACTTCTGAATGAAAGATATTGCCCACTTATGGTAAACTAATTATGAGTATATGAGTCACCCTACACATTAAGAAATAATTTGGCTGTCAAGTTGATTAGACCTAAATTCACTTCATTGTTCTGTAAAAGGTCTTTCTTACAGAATAGTCCCTGCCCCTCTTTCTATTCCTATTTTAGAATCTTTCCCTTTTCAAAAACAACTTGAAGCTGTATCTGTTGATCAAAAGTAAAAGCACATGCATTAAGGAAGCTGGTTAGTTCAGTTGCCCTGTATCAAACTCCATTTGTTTGTTTGTGTCTTTTGGCTTTTCCTGGTTAGGGGTCGCCACAGTGGAACTCCAGTCCGCTAATGATTGGTAGTTGATTTTTACTTGCCGAGTTACCAGCCCTGATGCACAACCTTCAACAAAGGTACGCTCATTCACACATGTCTCCACGCAGAAGACGCACTAGCTCAAAATCGAACCAGACCACCATGGGATCAAACTCCATTTGTAATACATATTATATTTCATTTTGATCTGCACATTTTGTTTCTTAATAACCCGAATGACATTTCAGAATTAGAAAGTGTGCCTTTTCTACATCTTTTAAAATACTCTTTCCAATTATTTCATTTATTACACGCACTGCTTTTTTAGACTAAATTTGTTTATACTTTGTAATGCTTCTTATAGCTCTTTGCTCAGTGGCAAATGTGTTGTGTATTTCATTTTTTGTTCAATGTAAATTCTATATGGATTTATATGTGTTGGTTACTCATTTGGCCAGGATATAGCTGAAATGGGTCCTGTACCAGCCCACTAAGCAATCTTTAAATAAATAAATAAATCTATGGCAGAATCATATCTACTCTTGTCACTAATACCTTATCCATAATTTTATAACTGTGTGTGAAAATCTTCTGCAGTTCACATGATCTTTCAACCCCCAGAAACTTTTAACAATACTACTGTAGATCACTATGTGTATACAGCTTTAAGAAGCTCAGTAGGAGCTTGCACAAGTGTATAAATACTGAGCACGTGCAGGGCTGACTGACATTTTGTACTTAGTTGTTGAGATGTAAGACTGCATGTGTGGGTAGTCTGTCTGTTAATCATTTTTTTATATTTTGTAATGTTACTATCCATCCTTAAGTGTTTCTGTGTAATAAATCATATAAACAATCTACCCTGCCTGTTCGTCATCCATACTAGAGAGGGACGAGCAATATGGTGTCGTAAGTGGCATGTCTAAAAAGACGATGCTAGAATGGGATCCAGATTCCTCAGCTTTGAGACAGAGAGGCACTCAGTTAAGATTCGGGGAATATACAGGAGTAAATCATTCCTACTGCATGTATAATTTGCAAAACAGGTCAGAAACAAATTTCAGGTATTGAAAATGTGCTCAAACTATTCGTATGCATAAAATATGAAAGGAGGCATTCAGAACACACTAAATGAATTTCTAAGTAACAGAAATATTCAAAATAACTACTGAAAATGTTTGAAATAAAGACCAAATTGCATAAAATTAATAAAATAAGGGCGACAACTGTATTTTTTTCACTAAGCTCTACTTTTTCACATTAATCAAAGCTATTCAAGTTGATTGAAGTGTATGAAGTGTTTCCATGTTTGTGTATTATTACACTACAATTATTTCACAAGATACACCCATTTCAAAACATATTTCACAAAGTATAGTATTTCAAATCACATATACAAGAGTTTATTATGCTTTTGAATGTTATTACAGGCACACATATCAGCTTATTCATATATAATTACAAGGGTCATATTTTTCAGTGTGTTTGGGCATAGTTTGTTAGCATGGCAGATGGATTTCTTAGACCAGCTCCACTTGTGTTTGACAGTAATATTGCTGAGAACTGGAGAGTGTTTGAGCAGGAGTACGATATGTTTATACAGGCTGCATTTTTGAAAAAGATGACCATATGAAGGTATTTATTCTTCTTAATTTAGCTGGTTCAAAAGCCGTACAAAGGCAGCGCTCATTTGTTTATGCACCTGCTGTCTTTGCAGAAGAAGGGGAAAACCCTCATATAGTTCTACCGTCTGAGTCAATAAAGGACCCTGAGTGCTTAAAATGTAAATTTAGAGAAATGTGCAACTCCCATATGAATGTTACAATGGAAATGTACTCATTTTGCAGAAGAGATCAAAAGTCTGGTGAAACTTTTGCAGCATATATAACCAATTTGAGAAACAAAGCTAAAACGTCCAGATTTGGTGATTTAAGGGATGAGTTGATGAAAGACAGACTTGTGTGTAGTATTAAAGATAATGCTGTGAGAAAGAGTTGGTTTTGTGATGGTGACTTACCTTTGAATAAGGACATTGAGATTTGTCAGATATATGAGCTTACAGAAAAGCACACAAATACACTTACAAATGACAGATGCATGCTTCCAGTAACTTCTAAAGCCCATGTTGATAGTATGCATCATGTGGTTAAAAGAAACAGGCCCAAGCACATGGCAGAAACTGTAAACTCTGCAACATTTACTGGGAAACCCTGTAGTTTTCTATCAAATTCCAGAGTATGCACAGTCTCAGTAAAGCATAAGACTGAGTCAGCAAACTCAAAGAATGTTTCCTCACCCAGTCTTATAGCCAACTGTTGTAACTGTGAAGGAAGTCATGAGCCTAAAAGGGAAAATGTTTAGCTTTTGGTCAATAATCCCACAAACGCAACAAGTGGATTAATTTCAAAAGGTTTTGTAAATCAAAATGCACACATTCTTTTATTAAAAGGGAACATTCCAAGAGGCAAGTTAATCTTTTAGAAAGCCGTGACCCTACCTTTTATGTTGATAGTGTGTCAGTGCTTCATGAAACAGTCAATTCAGTAAATTTATGGGGAAAAATGAAGTATTTTGTACTGTTCGGATTAATGGTTCTTTCATCGAACTCAAAGTTGACACAGGTTGAAAGTGCAATGTTATGTTAGCAGAAATATTTGTCACAGTATGTGCTAGTAAAAAGCTTGATTTGGCAAAGTGTGCAAAGCTTGTTGCTTATGGTGGTGGAGAGATTCAAACTGAAGGCTCAGTAGTACTTTTATGTTACTCTGCTGGGAGAAGCTATGACCTGTTATTTTATGTGGTCAAAAGGCACATACAGTCATTATTAGGGCTTAGAGGCAGTCTGAAAATGGGACTGCTTTTATTTAATAAGGAAATCCATCATGTTAGTTTGAATGACCACTGTTCTAATTTCACCCGGTATATTTTTTCTACCTATGCTGATCTTTTTGAAGACAAACTAGCAAGCTTCCAGTTGTGTACTCCATGAAG
This sequence comes from Protopterus annectens, assembly GCF_019279795.1. Taxonomy (NCBI): domain Eukaryota; kingdom Metazoa; phylum Chordata; order Ceratodontiformes; family Protopteridae; genus Protopterus; species Protopterus annectens. Next base: position 1,277,951,469 of record NC_056737.1, read on the forward strand.
TTAGATCCAGATGTCAGCCCAGTTGTCAAGCCAGTCCGGAAAGTTCCAAAAGCTGTGCATAACCAAGTCAAAGCTGAGCTATATAAACTGGTGCAGCAAGGTATAATTTGTCCAGTTGATGAACCTTCTGAATGAGTATCTTCCATGGTGGTAGCTCATAAGAAAAATTCAGATGATATCAGAATATGTATTGATCCACGAAATTTGAACAAGGCACAGAAAAGAACTCATCATCCGATGTGTACAGTTGAAGAAGTTGCAGCTCTGATGCCAAATGCTACAGGTTTTTCTGTCTTAGATGCAAAGAGCTCATTTTTGGCAAATTCTGCTTGACAAGAAATATTCATTACTAACTATGTTCAGTACACCTTTTGACAGGTACAGATTTTTGAGAATGCCAATTGGGATAAATTCTGCCAGTGAAGTCTCTCAACGTGCAATGGAGCAAATGTTTTCTGGGTACACCTGTGTTATTATAGTAGATGATATTCTAGTAGAATGTAATGGTGAAGAATAGCATGACAGAAACCTCAAGTTCTGGAAAGAGCACATCAAGTGAATCTTAAGCTGAATCCTCATAAGTACAAGTTTAGGTTACAAGGAGTTGCTTATGTTGGTCATTTGTTTACTAGTTCAGTCTTACGAACAGAAACTTCCAAGCAAGCAGCTATTCTTGAGATGCCAGCTCTGGACAATGTTCAAGCCCTACAACCTTTTCTTGGGGTGGTTAAGTACCTAGGCAAGTTTATTCCAGATTTAAGCCAATTAGCAGCACCACTTAGAGAGCTGACACATAAAGATGTATTGTGGCCCTGGTTAGAAAAACACCAAAGTGCATTTGATGTCCTGAAACAGAGAATTGCCAGTCCACCAACTCTCAGATACTATGATGTTCACAAACTAGTTATTTTTTCCTACGATGCTACATTTGGTCATTTGGTGCAGTCATTCTTCAAGAGGGTCAACCTGTTGCCTATGCATCCAGATCTCTAACCCAAACTGAAACGCAGTATGCGCAGATAGAGAAAGAGCTTTTGGCAATTGTGTTTCCATGCTGAAGGTTACATGATTATATTTATGATTGACCTATCCAGACCGAAACAGACCTCCAACCTGTAGTCACTATTTTGAAAAAGTCTGTGCATACAGCTCCTGCAACACATGATTGTGAAATTGCAAAAGTATATTTTCAATCTTGTCTACACAAAAGACAGACTTCTTTATCTTGCTGATGCTTTATCCAGATCACACGGAAATACATAGCACGAAAATGAGAAACTTGATTTTGAAGTCATAGAAGTGAGACATTTTTCTTTCACTAGTCTTGATGAGTTTAGAAATCATGCAGCCACAGACCCAGTTTTACAGAAGCTCAACCACTTTATCAGTTGAGGATGCCCATCAAAGCAATCTAGTTTACCTCAAGGAGTACAACCTTATTTTCCTTAAAGAGATGATATTTTGTCCAACAATGGTATTGTCATGTAACATCCAAAAGTAATTGTTCCAAAGTCCTTGCAACCAGAATATATTATTATCTTGCATTGTGGCCACCCAGGAATTGATTCTACTAAAAGGAGTGCGAGAGGACTAGTATTTTGTATGTGATAGTACAAAGCCACATCAACAGAAGGATCCACAACAGCTAAACCAGATTCCTGAACTACCTTGTTCGACATTAGCCCCTGACATTTTTGAATGGAATGATCAGCATTACTTGGTGTTAGTAAACTCTTATTCTAATTGGTTCGAGATTGACCTACTTCCTAACTTAGCATCCAATACTGTCATTACTAAGATGAAGTTTACAGTCCATGGTGATCCGCACAAAGTTATTACTGACAATGGCACAAACTTTACTAGCCAGCAATTCAAATGATTTGCAGAAGAGTGGGACTTTATTCATGTTATGAGTAGCCCTGTGTACCCACATCAAATGGATTGGCAGGATGTGGAGTTCAAAGTGTGAAACAGTTACTAGAGAAGTCAAAATAAGATAATAGTGATGTTTTCCTGATTCTCCTGAATCTCAGAAATATTCCTCATGGTAAACATCTTGGTTCATATGCCCAAAGACTTCTGTTGAGACAAACCAGAACTGCATTACCAGTCAGCAGTAGTTTATTGGTTCCAAGTGCTAAGAATAACGGATCAGTGAAAGCCCATTTGTTAAAGAAGCACCTAACCCAGAAGTCTTATTTCGCTAAATCCAGCAAACCGCTCAATCTATTATGTGAAGGAAAAACAGTGAGAATGCAAATGTGCAAAAGTTATGATTGGATTGGAGTCATGAAAAGTATTTGTCCAGAGTCAAGAATGTACATTGTGGTATCACAAGAAGTAGAGTTTAGGTGGAATCAGAAACATTTGATGCTGATGTCTCATCCTGTACCACAGCACCTAGCCTGTGAGAAGAGTCAGTTGTCCAGCATTCCATTTCCAGAGGAGGTTCTAGTAGATATCCCTGTTCCTGAGATGAATCCCAAAGTTTCTAATATGTGTTGTTCACTGAAGACTGTCACTGTTGCTAAACCCAGTTCTGATTTCTATATTACTAGAACAGGTTGCATTTCCAGACCATGTTACACATGCAACAGCAACTTGGACATAAACCTTGTGTTTGTTTCTGATGTCTATATTATTGCATGTCTTATTCCAATGTCATGTCATTGAGAGCAATCTATTTAAGAGGGAGTATGTAGAGCAGTATGTGTGTACAGCTTTAAGAAGCTTTCTAGAGGCTTGCACAAATGTATAAATATTGAGCACGTGCGAGCCTGACTGCCATTTTGTAGTTAGCTGTTGAGATGTATGCATGTATGTCTGTGTAGTATGTTTGTTAATCAGTTTGTTTATATTTTGTAATGCTACTATCCATCTTGATGTGTTTCTATGTAATAAAGCATATAAACGAACTACCCCGCCTGTTCATCTATACTATAGTGAGTGACAGCTACCACCTTGGTGCTTTGGATAAAATGCAAAATTGTTTTGCCTTCACTTATCTTTTTGTATTTACCTCATATAGTGATAATCACTCTGTCTCAAATCCATTTGTAATAGTCACCAGAAGCCTTCCAGGCCCACTTGCCTTCCTCCATTTCATTCAGGTGATCACTCTAGTCTCTTCTTCTGAGATTGTATCCTCTAGAGTAATCATCTCTTCCTTGATTAGCTAATTATCCCCATGTGTTACCTCCAAATTAGTCTGTGGGATACCCAGCTGTGCACTGATGCTCTGATCTTCTCCCTAATTTCCTCCTTCGTCAATTCTTGAAACATTATACATTATCATGTTGTGCTTGTCAACACTTAACATGTTGTCAATCTTTAAGAAAAAGTTTTCCAGTGGCTGTTAAATTATATCAGCTGTCTAATGACCATACAGGATGTACTGCTTTGAATAGATTATCAGGCTTAATATATGTACACTACTGAGCAATATTCAAAATGTCTATTACTAATATGTGATTCTGGGGTTTGTGCAAGAAACTTACGATTGTAATTCTTGGCTCTGTAACTGTGACTACCTGGATTAGTCTTTTATACTTATTATTTCTGTTCTACCTACTTACACTCTCTCAGCACACCTTAGCTCTGTAGCTTTTTTTAACCATGATTTATTCATTTATTTTTATTCTTCCTACTGCTCTATTACCAATTCCCTCTCTCTCCACGCTTTGCTTCCCTATTAACGTACCTTTGTCTTACTCTCTTCTGCTTTTACTAAAATCTCTTCACTCCTTTTATAACAACTTGTATTACATCCTTAGATTTGTACCCTGGTAACTGCATGATATTTCTAATAATGTAATTGTATTTAGGATTTGTTATAATTAGAATTTCCTACTGCAATAACATTATTGTGATGTTTTTTCAAAATGTCTTTTGTATTTATAATTGTCAGTTGTTAACGTTTCATATTGTATGTGAAGCTTTACTCCCCGGGCCTCCGCTGAAAAAGTACCTATGTCTCCAGTCGGACTTATCCGGTAAGCAAATGTAAAATAAATAAAAAAAGGGCCATCTTGGAGATGGTATATATATATATATATATATATATATATATACATATATATATATTTATATATATATATATATATATATATATATATATATATATATATATATATAAAACTAGCAGAGGGTGTGTGGGTGGCACTCCCCATATTGGATGTGGTATAGAGAGGGTTTTGGTATTTTATAACTCCAGATGTGGATTTCTGTTGTATTCTGTTACTGTGGATGTTATGTGAATCAGTCTGAATTCTGTTGAACTTTCATTAAGATGCTCTTTCAGTGATGTTGACATGCTCAGAGAAAAGTGAAATGGGATAAAGGGCTTTATTTTTCTTAGTATGTGCACCCTAGATGTAACATATAGAGCAATCAGGGTGTGTGGGACAGAATTATTTCTGATGCATAGTTTCATCTTTAAACTTAGATAAGAGAATAGGCTTCAAACCATACATTGATCCTTTATGCCCCAGCCCTTAGACTGCATGTCCCCTCTCTTCTTGTACATATAGCCAATCTTACTTCAAATACTAAACCTTCCTAAGCTCTTCTGTTTTCTCTTTGCTGTCTGTCATTCTAATGTTAAAATAAGTCTCAGTGAGTTTCTACCACTTTTCATTAAGCTCCCTCGAAGCACCTAAATTATTCCTTAAAACATGATGACTGATTCTTTGCACTTCCTCTCTCCCGTTAAAACTTCACTTGCCTTTGACAGTGATTCTGGCACTTGCTCCTTCTTTGTCTGCTTGTGTAGGAAATAATCCAGATGGGTAGGTAGTACAGTATTAATCCTAATATATTCTAAGCCCCTTTCACTCGCATTACAATTTCTTCAGATACCCCCCCCCCTCCTTTAGAATGTTATTATTCCTCTTAGGTTTTCCTTTATTTTAATGGCACATTCATCCAAGTAAGCTTTTTACAGTATATATGTCATTAAAAAAATTCCTAATACCACTTCTTATGTCCAGACATATGGTTCAGAGTACCCTGCTCTGCGGGTGCCTTATAACTACGGCTGTGGCATTGGCGCATGCCCTCTACTATTAGCAAACCCCAAGCTGTAGAGCTAAGCTACCACTCTTACCTGAATGTACTAAGTTTCCATACATGACTACATTGCTGTCTTCAAAAGAGGAGCAAAAAGAAACAAGCGGTTAACATAAACTTGCCAAATCAGATCACAATCAGTTTCTTGGCTAAACATCACTAAACCCTAGAAATGCCTCTAGGTCTAGAATTATCCTTGCAATGTCTTTAGGCATGTAATACTGCCATTGCATAACTACATTACTAATTCCACAACTATGTTGCATACAGACTATTGAATGACTTCATTATACAGCTTTTGTCATGGGTATTATAACATCATTGATTCTGGACCTCAATCTAGTGCAGTTAATGTGATATCAAATGTTATGCCATATATTTATATTCTCAGAATGTTCATATTTATCTTACTAGCTTAATAATTAAGTGGCACAAACAGTACTGCTTGGCATGCATGAAAGCTCACAGCCAGAGGAACAAAATACTTTTGTTATAGCTTGAGTGGATACTGAGATAACGTAAATAGTTTAGAAAATACTATAACATTAATATTTACTGTGATTATTCTGGTTGATAAAATGCAGTTTAAGACACAGAATCTAGTATTATGACGCTTACAGATTTATTTATGCTGACCAATTTGACATGTACATGTGCTTAGTAACTTTTCTGATTCTATAGTATGGGCATCTGTTTCAACTGTCAAGATATACCTTGAGTTTCTAAATAAGTTCAGGATAAAGCTGTTTAATGACAGAAGACAAATTCCCAGGCCTTCATTGGAAGGGATGGGTTAACTGAGGGCAGCACTGGTTGTACAAATGAGACTTAAACTTCACTTGTGCTTATTAGTTCACATTCAATACCGCTTCACTGCTAATACTCCCTTTTCTCATTCACCTTTATTTTTATCCCTTCTCTTGCCTGTAAGCTTCTTTCCAGTTCTTTTTAATTGACTCAGCTGTACAGACTCTGATAGGATTCATCAAAAATCTCCAGACTGTCTGATAAAATGCTATCTGCTTTTTTAGGCTATGCAGCCATCTTTCTGGTTTGTGTGGCATAGTCATACTACTGTAATGGCATATAGTATTACCTCTATTATTCATATTATCAGATCTCCTCTCCTTTGTCTATTGAATTGCCTCACCGTTCATTTCTGCTGCTTCCTGGATTAGTAGACAGGCTGTCTTACTTCCTCCTAACTTGGAAAGTGAATGAACATGACACTACATCCTTCTTTTGTTTTCTGCCCAATTCTTGGAGTGTTGTTGTACTCCTGCCTATTCATTCAGTCTGCCTGAACTCTATAAACCAAGATCGTTACATTTTTCAGCCTCTTCCATGGTATCCTGGTGGAATCTTTCACACCTCCACTAAACAATCATTCTGCACCAGCTAGCTAAACCACTCCCAAGACATCTCCTAACTTTCAGACTTTTACTAAATAGCTATTGATTGCTTTTTTTGTAAAATAATGGAAACAAAATTGTTACCAATGCTAATGTTCATATTATTGTATTATATAGATTTTTGTGTTTATGCTCTATTTAGTCAAAGCTCTATGTTTGATAAAAATGAAGCAGAGTAAGCATAAGTTAATTGCTGGCTCTTCCATTTGATTCATTCGGCCTACGTAATGAATTGTTTTTATAAACATTAGAAAGTTAAAGGTCATTCTTATTGTTTATTATTTCCTTCAGCAAGTCATGCAGTCATGATTCATAGACAATCTCTGGGACTCTTGACTTCATATGGTGGGTCTTTTTTTTTCATTCTGTGCTCCAAGTAGGTTGTTTTATTAATTAGGAAAACACCATTTTTCAGTCTACACCAGTCCGTTCACTTATTTTTTCAAATTTCTCTGCAAATTCCTATTCTTTTTATCCTATTCCTCTGATATTTTTATTTATTGGTTAGCTGCATATAATGATTTCTGTTACTCATGCAAGGTTTCTTTCAACAAGCCTTCCTTCCACAGCTACAACTTTAGCTAGGCAGACAAAACAGACATTTTCTTCTTTTTATGCAGTTTTTTTGAAACATTGCTTCTTAGATGTTTACCATTCTTTGGACGTAATTATTCTACTTACTGTAACTCTGTGATAGTGTAAATGTATATTTTATTTGTATTCTAGGGGATGAAAGATAATAATAGAAGACATAAACAGGTAAGTGCTTTCACCAACAAGGCTTCTTCACTCTGTGTATGGTCTGAAGAAGCCTTGTTGGTGAAAGCGCTTACATGTTTATGTCTTCTGGTTTTGTTTATTAAACAGTTCCACATTTTTGTACATCTGATTATTGCGTTTTTATGGTTATACTCAGCCTTGGTCTGCTCTGCTGTTTCTGTGTTCTACTAAGAAAAATGTTTTGTTTTAGGTGGGGGCATACAGCCCCTGCTAATTATATATACCATTTCAGAAACTGCACTGCAGTGGAGAAAGGGCATATTTCCTGATCACCACTGCACCTTGACATCTACATTTGTATCTATCTATCTATACATTTATGTGTGTCTATATATATATATATATATATATATATATATATATATATATATATATGTAGCATAGCTACAGTTCACTTCATCAAAATCATGAAATATCAGCAAGGTAAGTGACCTAATGTGTTTAGAAACTTGACATTTCCAAATGGTACATGAGGTTTGGCTGAGTGTAAGAAAGTTGGGTTTTTACTTAATGCTGAAACATTTGGATGTATGGAAAGATTCTGTATAAGGGTTAGGAGTCTATGTTCAAGAGTATGCTTACTAGGAACAGAGTAATGGCTATAGAATTTTTTGAGCATTGCTGTTAGGGAAAGGAATTTTCAAAATTCACTTTGTAGAATTGATATATGCTCTGACAAGTTTAAGGTTAGTGCTGTCACACAAGAGTAAGATTTGACAGGAGATAAAGCCCTCCTGTCCACCTTATTCCTCTGCTAATCTTAACCCTCACCTTGTCACTGGCCTTTTTTTGAAGTTTGATATTAATAAAATGTGCCTTTAACAGGTACACACAGAAACATATATATGTGTGTGTGTGTGTGTGTGTGTGTGTGTGTATGTAGATATATATATATATATATATATATATATATATATATATATACATATATATATGTAAATATATTTATAGATGAATCTACTTCAGAAGCTTGAAATTTAAAAACTTCGAACTTCAAACAGCCGAGACCATAAGATCAAAGTTTTGAAACTTTGTAAACCTAATAAAAAAATAAATAAATAAAAACGAAAAAAAAGTACGTTTTTGCAGCAGGGCAAGCTCCCCTCCACCCCCCTCTCCCTGCTAATTAAATATGCAAACTCTGAGATAACACTACACTGATGAAAATGAGTAAATATCCCATTCCACTCTGTATGGCGATTTTCATTCAAAATGTTTGAAGTTTCATAACTTCGATCTTATAGTCTCGGCCTTTTGAAGTTCGAAGGTTTGAAACTTTGATCTTCTGAAGGGAATCCATATCTATATATATATAAATATATATATATATATATATATATATATATATATATATATGTGTGTGTGTGTGTGTGTGTGTGTGTGTGTCCCTTCACATGGTCGACGTTTCAGAAAGTCGAAATTCATATGACCGAGACCATATGATCGACTTTTGAAAAGCCAGCCATGAGGATCTGCTATCTCCGTAAAGTGCGGAATGGGAAATATTCCTCTTCCACACTGTAGTGTGATCTCAGAGTTGGTATATTTAAGTTATCGGGGGTGTGGGAGGCAGAGCCCTCCATAGGGGGTTGTGGGGGGCGTATCCCCCTTGCTAAAAGTTTTTAGTTAAGTGTTCATTGTGTTTTAGTGTTTAATTTACATGGACGGCTTTCCGAAAGTCGATCATATGGTCTCGGCCAAATGAAAGTCAACTTTAGGAAAAGTCAACCTTGTAAAGTAGACCCATATATGTATATATGGGTCTACCTGATAACACCGACACGCCAAAACACCGACAACGAAATAACCGATACGACAAATCCGAAAAAAAAGAAAGTTCAAAAACACGAAACTTCACATGCCCAACAAACCACAGTCCCGACAATCAACAAAACAAATACTTTCAAAGATTTCAAACATTGAAACAAAAGAAACAGAAACAAAGATTTCAATATTGACTGGCAATCCTGTTCTGGCAACAATCCAACCCATCACGTACACCTCCATGGCTTCACCCAACTAGTCCAGTCACCAACAAGGATAAATAAAAACTCCAGCAAGCACTCTACCCTGGATTGGATACTAGTCAGTAAGAACCCCCAGTCATATATAACAGGCTGCTTATCAGATAGCCTCAGTGATCACTCCCCAACATTCCTACTCAAAAAATACCTGTACCAAGCTAAACCTGTCATCCATCGTCAAATACGTAAAAAAATAAACTTTAACCCACTCACATTCATCTCATCCCTCAAAGAATGTAACTGGCATGCTCTAAAGTACCTCAGTCTAGATGACGCAGTTGAATCTTTTAATACTACCTTCCTGAACATCCTTAATTACCATGCCCCATAAGATTTTCCAGAACCAAAGCACAACCCTCCCCATGGCTACAGAAAACCACTAAGTCAGAAATGAAAACCGGGATAAAGCCTGGGAGCACTGGCGCAAAACCAAAACCCCGCAGCTAGACAGAAATTCCTAGAACTACGCAATAGAGTCAAAAAGCTAATAAAACAGGACAAATTCCAATACTACCAGTCTACCCTAGACTCCTCACAACACAGCCCCAAACAATTCTGGTCCTCCATAAACTCCATCCTCCACCCAGGTAAAGTCAGTACCCCTCCTCCTAACATCCCTCACTCCTCAGAAAATATTGCTACCTCATTCAACACACACTTCACCCAAACCATACTATCACTAGCTAAACAACACAACTCCCCTCCCCTCCAACCCACACCTTCAACTAGTAATCTCCCACTGCCTTCTCTTTTCTCCTGTACCTACCTCCAACATAAAAACTCTTAACTAAACTTAAACCCACCAAATTAGCAGCAGACAGCCTCCCAAGTGAATACCTACAAATCGCAGCTGATGCTCTGGCCTACCCAGTATCCATCTTGATTAACCGATCTCTGTCAGAAAGTTACGTTCCCACATTGTGGAAAGTCTCACATATAATTCCCTCCACAAAGGTGGACCCTCTGCAGAACTAACCAATTACCCCATAGCTATTCTCTCCCACTCTCCAAAATACTAGAGATGCATACACTCTCAGGTCTCACACTACCTCCTTACTAACAACCTCCTTTCCAGTACTCAGCATGGTTTCCGACCAAACCATAGCACCACCACTGCCTTACTCTCCTTTACAAACACTATCCTTCTGCATAAAAACAATGGCTATCTCTCCTCTGCTACTTTCCTAGACCTATCTAAAGCATTTGACATGGTCCCACACAAACAACTTATCTCTGTCCTCAATAACCTATCCTTCTCACAATCAATCACCAACTGGTTTCAGAGTTACCTGTCTGACCGCCAACAATCCGTTGTATGGCAGAATGACATATCTCCCCAACTACCTGTCTCCATAGGGGTTCCCCAAGGATCCATCCTTGGACCCCTACTTTTCTCTGTTTACACCAATAATCTAGCCTCTGCCACCAAACATGGCACACTCATCCAATACGCAGATGACTCTACCATCATCTGCTCAGCCCAGTCCCTACCCAAACTGCAAAAAGTCACACAGGAAGCCTTTTCCTCTGTTGAAACATGGTTATCCAATGCCCAATTAATACTCAACCCAAACAAAACTAAACTACTCATCTTCCAACCCACCAAACGTACTCGAAACAACTCTCACTTTAACATCACAGCAAAAGACAACACCACCATATACCCAACTGATCACACCAAATTGCTAGGAGTGGAAATAGACAATAAACTAAAATTTGACATTCACATATCCATGACCATAAAAAAAGTCCACAAAAAACTAGGAGCATTGTACAGAAATAAACAATTTCTCACCAAAGCAGCAAAGATTTCAATAGCAAATTCCCACCTTATCTCCACCCTACTTTATGCCTCTCCAGTATATACCAACCTAAGGCAATGTGATCTAAACAAGCTAGAGACCTGCTACAACAAAATCGCAAAATTGCCACAGGGCATCCTACCGTAGTCACCACTGTCTCTCACTTGCTGAACTGGGCTGGCTTGAACTCCCTCACCTCCTTCAGTGGTATCAACTCTCACTCACCCACAAACTAGTAAACCATCCACTAAATGTCCCATCCCTCCAGAATCTACTCCAACCCTATCGCACCACCAGACCACTAAGATCCAGCAACAAAAATCACTCGCAGATCACTAAAGCCAATAACTCTGCTGGTGAAGCACTATTCTCTTGCGCCATAGCCAAATTATGGAACTCCCTCCCAACCACAATTACCTCCGTACCATCATGCACCAACTTCAAAACTTTATTAAAAGCGCACCTAAAAACATGCTGGCTATGCCCTTGCAACTCCCACTCTAATATCATCCACCCCATCCAACTACTACCTTTCTTTCACTTCCACTAACTACCTTGATGATAGCAAGCTCAGATGCTCATAAGCCTAGTACTTATTATACAGCAGAAACTTCTCATTGTTACATTTGTTAATGCCTGTTATGTACTTCACAGATAAAGATTCTAGTTGTCTACTGATGTACTATGTTCTTCATCTGTAAATATGTTGTAAGTAATTTTTATGTTTAAATTGTTAATCACTATGTAATCCAATGTAACTACTGTCTGTTTATTTTACTGTGGAGCTTTTCTCCCCGGGCCTCTGCTGAAAATGGACCCACGTCCAGTCGGACACTCCCGGTCAACAAATTTAAATAAATAAATAAATACCTTTCCCGAAAAATGCACACACAAAACAAGCACACCAAAAACCTTACAAACTTACACTAAACCTTACATACACAACTATCTATGCACTAACTATAACCCAAACCCTAACCCTAAGGTCCGTCACTATCGCACACTTACCTTACCCACACCCTAACCCTAACTCACTTAATCCGCCCCTATCCCTGAACTCTGTCACTATCGCACACTTATCTCGCCCACACCCTAACCCTAACTCACTTAATCCACCCCTAACCCTCAAGTCCGTCACTATCGCACAATTAACTTACCCGCACCCTAACCTTAACTCACTTAACCCACCCCTAAACCTAAAGTCCGTCACTATCGCACACTTACATGACCTGCACCCTACCCTAACGTCCGTCACTATCACACACTTACCTTACCCACACCCTGACCCTAACATCCATCCCTATCGCACACTTACCTTAACATGTTGGTCTTCTCAGCGTCGGGATTCTCAACTGTCGGTCTTCTCCATTGTCGATCTTCCAGTGTCGGTGTTCTCGTCGTCGGCGTTTAGAAATTTCGGCATTTTCAGGTAGACCCGTATATGTAGATATATATATATATATATATATATATATATATATATATATATATATATATATATATACACACACACACACATACACACACATATATTTATATATATATATATATATATATATATATATATATATATATATATATATATATAAATAAATATATATATATATTTATGTAAAAGGCAGTACCTTTCATCAATGTGTGTTTACACTAATGAGTGAAAAAGCCATTACAGCTGATCAAAAATCAGCTTATTAAGCCTCACTAGCTTTTCACAATGAGATCAAGGTACAGTGATGATCAGGAAATATGTCCTTTCCTCACTGTAGTGCAATCTCTGAGAAAGTATATGTAATCAGCAAGGCTGTGCGCCCCCTCCAAAACAAAACATTTTTCTTGTTTTTATGATCCTTTGTGGATGGATGGTTTTCATTTTTGAGTATTAAGAGTCCATCATTTGCTGGTTTACATGTCATAGGTTTGACAGTAGGTTAGGCTTTCATATATATTTACATATATAGATATAGACATTGATATAGATATAGACATATGTGTGTATAGGACTAATATAGTTTGTCAAAATGCTTGTTTTTTGACATTTCTTTTATTGGCCATATTTAGTCAGCATATTCAGATAGTCAAGAGGTGTACAAGATCAACAATCCTTGATGGAGAAATATTACTTTTCCCTAGGGTTTGTGTGATCTTGGAGTTAGCATATCGAATTAGCAGTGGGTATGAGGGTGCAGGGTGGACTTGCTCTCTGCAAAAATTTATGATTTTTATTTTTTAGAAATTGCCTGCAATGACGTTCTTTCTTGGTGCATGCATGGTAGCATGTCAGTGTTCAGTTTATTGACCTTTTGCTGACAATGTTTTGACTGTCAGCATTTCAGTAGTAGATCTATATATATATATATATATATATATATATATATATATATATATATATATATATATATATATATGTATGTATATATATGTATGTATGTATATATATATATATATATATATATATATATATATATATATATATATATATATATATATACATGTCTGTCTATAAATACGGATCTCTTATCACATTATTGAAAGAACACAAGACCAACATTTAAAAGACCGGGATGAGAACGCCAAAAGCTGAAAAGGATAAATGTTAACAAAACTGAAATGCAGAACATCAAAACAGCAGCTGTGAATGTTATACAACCCTTTCTTTAGTAAATCCAGGAAGTAGCTGAATAGAAATCATGATACAGTGAGGATCAGGATCACCCTTTTCCCCACTGTTGTGTGATCTTGGAGTTGGTATATATAGGTTGCAGGGGTTATCATATATATGTTTGTACATCTCAGCTTACACATTTGTCATATTAGCTTCTCCATGCCATAAATAAGTAATACATAACCATTTAGTAGCCAATGTCTTATTCTGCCTTGGGTTCAATTCCAATGTGCTATACTTAGTCAGTCAGGAAAATAATTTTTAGTCTCAACAGTGTAGCCTGCAAATACTGTTACAAAATTTCCAAGTGGATAATGCAAGGAACACCGATGTCATTCATGTGAGTACATATTTGTGGATTAGACTGTTAGCCTCAAGAATGTGCATGCCCATAAGTGGGAATATGTCAGTTGAAATGTAACTGCGATATCAACAATTACCAGCATTAGATGAAGTTGGTGTACAAAATGTATACAGTATATACTAATCACCACACCTGGACAGGTATTTATGCCATGTTTCTCACCTAAAATGGACGGTGCAGAAATAATACAAATACAGTAATCATATGCCATTTCTCTGCCAACTCTTGCAGAAGTGCAGTACTGCATCATGGTTGTCACTGTATTTAGGCTGCAGCATGGGAGATCCGATATGTACATGAACTTCTTGCCATTTTCCTGAGTTCTTTGAAAGGAAGACATGGCAGATGGTGGTAAGGGTAGTGCTCCATTTAGAGGGCAAAGGTGATGTGAGGAGGATGCTCATACGTTTGTGCAAGGACTCATAAGAAATTAGAACTGGCTGCTACTGCGGGGGGGGGGTGGCAATACTGAGCATCAGTGCAAGGCTAGGACTTGGAATAGTTTAGGCATGGCTGTCTTATGCTATTGGTATCTCATGCACAGCTTAAACAGTGCAATCACCATTACAGTGACCTAAAACATGAAAAAAGGACCTGCTTAGCCAGTGTGAGGACTATTATAACTCCTTGTCACCACATCAGTAATTAAATATATCCCCTGGTGTCCATTCAGAACACTAATATGGCATGGCAACACACACAAGTCTTCAGTACTGTTTTTTCTTATGTGCAGCCCCTGAAGAGATTCAAGGCAAATGAATGGCACATCAGGAGACACTGCAACACCTCAGAGAGGCACAAGGTAAGTATAGATTCAGGTATTCCTGCCTTTTATGTTAAAGTAGCACTGATTTTACCAAATGTTTTTTATGTATGTGGACATGAGGCCACAAATGGTTGTCATACAACAAAAGAAGTGAGCATATACTACATTTGTAAAGTCTACCAACTTGTGTGATTAGCTCATGTAGCTTTGAATGAGTCCGTTTTTAACTAAAGTCTGATGGATGTGGGTTCAATCCCAAATAACAAAAATAAAAGTGATATACATTTTACATTTCAGTATTGAGCATCAGAAGGTATAACTTAGAAAACAAGCAATAAGGTCAAATACCCAGTATTTAACTCATAGCCATAAACCAACTGCTAAATAATTTCAGTTTCTATACAATGTATGTTAATGTGACAGATGTTTATCTGAATGTTAATAGTCTGAAATATGACTGATGAATTTCTAATGACTTTGACTTTAAGAAGTTTTTATGATATTTGTTATGTCTCTCCCTCACCCTCTTTCTTGTTAACATTTCTAACATGTTATTTTTATCTCTCATTGCATTGCAACATGCATTACTGCTTCATGACTACCGCAAGCACAGATATCTAGACTGGCCACAGTGGCTCAGACCACCATCTCTCCACAGGTGGATACTGTGGTCCCACAACTGACAGCAAAGTTACCCAGCACTTCTGCTTCACAACCTGGCAGTGCTGACTCCCAACACATGCATAACATGCACCATCTGGGTCAGGTAGCTCTGCCCCAGATACTGGTTTGTAGTACCTACCTGGTGTAGAGGAAGTGGAGGTAGTCAATATGTCACCTGACAGAAGATGAAAAGATTGGTGAAGGAAATTAATATGAGGGACTTTAGTTCCGGCATCAGCCATATGGAGTGAATCTTGCACTGGATTGCAAAATCACTACCCCATCTGGCACTGTCTGAAGTGTCTGCAACAGGAGATAGTGGTGACAGTTCTGAGAGGGATGAGTATATTCCCACTGTGCTCATGCCGGATGGGGATACACCTATAAAACTCTATACCTACCACTAGTCTTTGCATTTCCCTCCCTCTTGTGTCCATCACTATTCTTGTTTGCCATGAATCTCCTATCTGCCTGCACTTGTTACCTGGCCTGTCCTACATATTTCCCTCCGTTATTCCTAAGTACTTCCCCAATGTTCCACTGTTACTTAAAAAGGGGGTACCTATTTCCCCAGTGTTCCACTGTTACAAAAATGGGTATGTACTTCCCCAGTGTTCTACTATTACTTAATGAAAGGGTACCCTACCTGCATAAAAAAAAAAATACATCCCATGCATAACTTTCCACTTTGTGTGTGTGGATTACAGACCTGATTCAGTCAAACTGGTCACATGACATTAAGTTGCTGTTGCACATCATTCTTGATGTCAGCATCCAAAGTGTTTGTACATGTAATATCTTAGCTTGTGAAGAAGGGGATAGATATGGTCCAATCCCACTACCATCCTGCTCATTCCCCAGTCCCCAATATCTTGTCCTCTGCTTGCTCCTCATTTTCATCTCTGGCCTTTCATGACCATTTCATGTCTGTAATCTGATCAAAAACATAGATGCACACACAACACACATGGGCATACGTGGCTTATAAATGAAAATCTTTATTTATGTACTCAGCATTGGTACAATGGTTTTAACTGAGCAGCACATCCTACTGCTAGATTTTGTCCTAAGGAAAAAGCTCAAAAAAACTATTTAGCATACATTAATACTTTGCCATCAGTCATGCAACTGAGCTTGGCTGGATTGCATTTTGGTAAGTGCTTTTACCAGAATGTCAATAATCTCAGTGGCCTCTGTAAGTTGTATATGCTTTATTAGCTCAATGTGCACATGGCATGAAGAGTCCATTCCACTGCACTCTGTCTGGTGCTCTGTGTAACTGAGAATGAGGTATCCTCACACTTTCCTTCCAGTTCTGACAGTTGTGTGCTACTGAAAGATGTACACTTACAAACATATTTTCAGTCTGCTTCCCTGGCTTCATTTGTAAATGAAGTATTTTTTACAGCGCAAATGAAGAGTGGTGAGGCTTCAATATCTTTTGGGGTTAAATGCTTTGAACCTGTAATTGCAGTTCCCTTCATATGTATACAACCTGTCTTAAACCTTGCCTGTGATATAAACAGTACCTGCTGGTGAGACTGATATGTATCTCAGAGTCTACCCCTTGTCTGGAACAGACTCTCCATCCACAGGAAGCAGATTTATTCCCTAAACCAATTCAACTGAAACTTGGACAACCGAATGGGGAACCAGAAATTCAGTTCTGATTGGGCACCTACATCTCTAATGACCACAGGCAGCCTGTAAATGAGTCATCTCCTTGGCCCCTGATTTTAAATGTTTCATCTCCAAGTCCTTGTTTACAGTATCAAGGGTAACAGAACTTACCAGAGATTTGTGATGTGTGGCTAAGTTTAAAAAGGCCCCAGTCATCATTAGCCTACTACACACTTATGTACTATGAACTATGAACCTATGAACTATGACCCTATGACTGATATACTTCTACTGATATTGCAGCTATCCAGTATGCCTTCAAACATTTCCCCCGGATTCATGAATCCTCCGTGTAAGACTTAATAAGTCTTACTCGGAGGTTGGGGTTGAATGGTATGACGTCAGCGTGCCAAGAATATGCATGAGGGCACGCTGACCCAACCGTAATTCGTACATGGACCGTGTAAGAAAGCAGGGGGCGTGTCCGACTGCCGAGCAGTCTAAATGTCCACGCCCCTTCAAGTGATTGAAAAGTAAAAGCAAATACACAAGAGCGAGTCCGCTCAAATGTCCTTGCACCCAACACCACACTCCCTGACATTGTAAACCCCCATCACAGTTATAAAAAGTAAAAAGTTAATTTTATTTTTTTAAATACCCGAAATAGCTGCCCATATTTGCACGTGTGTGCGCGGGTGTGCCCATTGCTTAGCTAGTGTTAGCAATTCTGACATGGAAGAGCATAAGAAAGAATGTTTATGCAACTCACACCAAAGAGCAGTAGTGTAATGCTAGGTCGTTCGCACAAAAAAGAGGTATTCACGGTTCGAGTCCCACCACTCCCCTTCGTATTTATTTTTAAATCAGTATATGAAATAATACCAGACAAAAATATGTGTAAATAGTAGTAAAACTTAGTGAAATGGCCAATGTATCAGTGAACAAAATAAATATTTTAAATGATACTGATATATAATTGCCTGCAGCTAAGCAGCGCTTCACCGAGTGCAATAGAGTTGCCCATAGTTTAATAATGGTTAACCCAGCACAATAGAGATGCCCATAGCGAAATAGCACTTTAACCAGCACAATCTGTTTGCACGGACATGCGCGCCGAGCCAACCAGGGCACCATAGGGCACCGAGGAGCAACGTAGAGCAAAGTTGCTTAAATGCAGCCACACCCCCTAGCCTATATGGACAGTATGAAAATAAAATGAATGACAAGGTTGGAACCCAGGACTCTGCACATCACAAGCAAAGTACAGAACCACTAAGCCATGATAACTTACAGGAAACAGCCACTGTTAACAGACATATACTTACTAATGGTAGTTTAACCATTACTAAGCAGGTCTCCAGTAAGCCGAGAATTAAAAAAAATGGCCAATCACAAAAAAGTGTGGGAAATGCGGCATATTTAAGCCCCATAGGCAGGAATACACATCATAACTGATTGCAGCTCACATCTGCAGTTAGAATGGCTTGTGTCAGAGAGGGAACATGCTTTCGAGTGCAACATTGGGGCATCGAGGAGTCGAAATACATGGTTTGGCTCCTTGTCCACCATCATGAGTCAAGACTCCTGCAGGGCCAGTTCCAAGGGACAGAGTACAAGGCAGAGGCTTGGAACCGGTTAGCTCATGACCTCACCAGTGCCACAGGCATTCCTCGGATTGGTGAGCAGGTCCGTCACCACCATGCAGACCTGAAGAGATGGAAGCAGGACCACCTGAACCAATGGATACAGGAGGCCCGTGGGATGCAGAATGCCCCACAACTGAGTATGTAGCCATGGAATGCAGTATGTAAGAAATGATAATTGAGTATGTATAACGGATAGGTATGTCTCAATATCCCTTCATTTACTTTACAGCTGCAGGTGACCGTGCTGCGAATTAGCAAGCCTATGCTGATAGGCTGCTACGGCTGGGGCAGGTTAGTGATCATTTTGCATATATTGTTATATAAAATATGGGAGAGAGCATGAAAGAAAGTGTTGTAGTCCAATAATACAGCCATAAAATTGCCTGTATAAGTCCTCTGCATGTACTGTCAGATAAAAACATCAGAGAGGCAGAAAAAGAGTGTAGTAACTCATTAAGAAAGGTAACATATGTCTGGAATACTATCTCTGGAGGCACTGTCATATAAAATAAGTGAGTGAGCCTGAAAAAAGAGTGTTCTAACCTATTAATAAAGGTATAATATGTCTTGAACATGTCTGCCATATGCACCGTTAAAACAAATAAAGCAGTGAGCTTGTGGAAAAGTGTGTAATGCCATTAATAAAGGTCTAAAACCCGGAGTGTGTCTGTGTCACAGAGTTTGAAATATTGTTGTACCCTTGCATTATACAAATAGTACTGTTTGAAAAAGTGCTGGCAACCCAGAGTTGTGCAGTCCCATATAAAGTGGGTGATGGAAGTGCTTGTAGCTGTGAAGCATATATACAGTCCGCAACAGTCATTTACTGGCTGGCATGCATAAGTAAATCTGGCACACATGTAGCATGTTAGTTTATCCCCAGAAATGTGAGTGTGTGTCAAGAAATGCAGGGTTCTGTACAAATCGAAGTGAAAATGTCATGTGAAAACATCCCAGATATGTAGATAAAGAAATAGAAATGCAATCAAGAAATATGTAGCAGTAGCATCTGCATCCTGGACAGTTAGTATGTCAGATATAGGTCAGGCATATATTGGACTAGCCAAACCCATTACACAACCTAATGTATGGTGGCAAGTGTAATAATACATGTAGGGGATAGACACCTGCAGTCACTAGGAATGTAGTGTAGACTAAAAGGTAATTATAAGATGTTAACCGAGGTTTTTTTTCTACACCCAACTGTATGTGCATAAACCATGCAATTCCACACCTCAGTGGGTATGTGTAATCTTAAAATTTGTTGGGACACATGTCCTATTGTTCTATATATATTTGCATTCACGTTGATGCATGTGCCCTGTTTAAACACCACAATCATGGTGGCCTGTTGCGACCAAACATCCCTGCAAGCTGTTGGAATATCCACTGTGGTTCAATATATGCATGTGTTATGCTTGCTGTTCAACTGTTGGAACCTTGGTGTGTTGGGTTAATGGGAATATTACTGCATGCTGTTACAGCTAATCTAGAATGCTGTTGTTTATGTTGTAATTAAACACAGCTAATCACAGAATGTATGGGAAAGCCGGTCCCAGCGGACCCACCTGTCACTCCTCAGCTGGCGAGTGCACCTGGCACCAGCAGGTCAGGTGCCAACCCGGGCTCCCCTCCTCCATTGGTCCTGTGCCAACTTTGAGTGGAAGCACTGCAGGGGATGGGGCTCATCCCCCTGTGCAAGCGTGGGCAAAGAAGGGCCACCTGTCACCTTTCGAAGGGTCCGGGTTATGGTGCGTAGGGAGATCCCGCGTTCAGTCGCTGATCCCCTATGCCAGCTGGAGGCGCGAGTGGCGCATCTCATGGGTGAGCCTTCCTGTCCTACGCAGCCCCCAACACAGCCACCCTCGGGGCTGTGAATGTGCATTGGTGACTGCCCATGGGTGGGGATCTCAGTTCCACTGTTACCATCTGTGGACTCATGGGCTTGCGATTTCCAAACATCCGACCCCATCAATTGTGTTCACCCACCCCATGTGTCATACACTGTCCCTGTATGCGTCTTGTCTGTCTTGTCTACCTCCCCAATTTACCTCCCCGGACATACCTACTTCCTCTACCTCACTTCCCACTCTCATCTGGAAAAAAAAATGGGCAATCTGTACCCACAAAAAAATTATGCCCCATACATAGCTGTCCATTTCACACACATGTCCATTGGACATGTAAACTGATAATTATAATCGGCAGTACAACATACTTTGTTGTCCTCACCCCTCTCCCAGGGGTGGATGGTTTCAAATATCACTCCAAATTTATTGCATATGCACAGCTGTTGCTGGATAAGAAATGGGCAGCTATGGACCTTCCCTACACCTGTCCTGCACATCCCAAGCTTGTTTACCTACTGTCTGTCCCTCTTTGTGCCCCCTTTTTCACCACTTTCCTATCTCCCCATTTTCTTTTCTTTAAAAGAAATTAGCGCCAGGGTTAGCAGGAGTAAGCACTTTTAAGCAGTAGTAAGCGGGTTTAAGCGAGTGTGTGCATGTGTGCGCTTAGCTAAGCATCGTGCAAACCCATGCAAACCCACTTACAACTGCTTAAAAGTGCCTTAGTCACTCTGAGGCAGGGCTCTTGTTCTGTTTAGCAGCAAAAGAAAAAAACCTCTGCCAGTCTCGAACCCCAGACCATTGACAAAATAGACTACATGTATTACCACTAAGCCACAGCAGATATACAAATAACCTGGTGCTGAAATAAATATATCATGCATTACAATGAGGGAATGTAAATGGAAATCAGGAATGGTATAACACAAATCCTGTTCTGTGGGTCTTTACCAGCAGTTGTTGTGGAATTGCATGACATGACTGTGAAATGAGAACCAGCCATCCTAACAGGGAATAATATTACAGTAGCACCTTACAAACACCACACAGTATCAGACCAGGATAAATATTGACCACAGGAATACAGTGCAATAACCACATTTGTATGGCAGTTAATTGTGTAAGTCAGAAATAAAGTACATACTCCCATGTATCCTGTGTTAGCATTTGGAGGGGTGAGTACATGTCTACACTGAGAAGTGTGTACTGGAAGCAGCAACATTCAGGTTTGAGTACAACATGCATATAACTGGCTACAACCCTAGCTTCAGATAAGAGACATATATCAACCTTCTGACTGACACAACGGTGTCCAGAGCAAACAAGCATGGGCCCCACCTTGGACAACTGAAAGGGCTATGCCTACCTAACCTAGCATTTTATAGCAGTGGCTGAAATCAGAGTGAGTAATGCAATCACCACACAGCAGGCTGCATGCAATTACTGAATGGTGGGCAGCAATTGGTGCAGAGGCTGTCAAATGCACAAGTGCAGATACCTAGAAAAGCAGGCTGTACCTGCAGTCCAAACATGAAATTCTATCATTGCAGGTGCTGGGAGATAGAGAGACAGAGAGAGAGAGAGAGAGAGAGACATGGACACAGACACAGACAGAGACAGAGACACAACAGAGAGAGAAACTGAGATTTAAACTGAAATAGAGGGGGAAAACCCAAAACAAACAACCAAAAAAAAAAAACCTACAAAACCGTAACACACGGAGCAGGGAAATACAAAGGTAAGGTATGTCACTTACATGTATGTGTTGGCATGTAGTAGATGTTCCTGAAGAGTACTCTACACACTGCAAATCATCCATGTGTGGCAGCAGTATGTATCTATCTATCTGTATCTGCACATGTGCGTAGGGCAAGGGACATACTGCAACTGTTTGTGAAGGGTGGACATATATCTGTAATTTAAGGTTGATATGTGCATATATCTATGTAGGTCGTAGTGTGTGACCTAGAAAACAGCATGCAGTGCTGATATATGTTATGTGGTGGTTAAATGCAGTGGGACTGATTTGTCAGATCTGTTGTATTACAGCCAGTGAGGCCTGCTAATGCTACATGGGCTGAGGACACCCACATGCATTCTGCACAACACTGTGAAATATAATCACATAACTGTACATCCCTCCACTGTCGCATAACTGATATCCCCACCGTGAAAGGTGGACTGTACATGTGCCTATATGTACATCCATGTGTACAGCAATGGATGTGTACAAGTATGTGTATAGAAATGCATATATATATATATATATATATATATATATATATATATATATATATATATATATATAGATAGATAGATATATATAGCCATATAGAGAGAGAGGGAGAGACAGAGTGACACAGGGTCATATGTACTGCAACAGGTGTGTGGTGACCAAGGCATGGACTGTAGACAAGTGTTGATACTGCAGTGCCATTCCTCCTTTCCAAAACACTGTACCCATTAACTACCACATAGGTAGAGATCTACCTAACAGTGAAGGTGTGATAAGGGAACATGGGACACAGGTGGACAGTAGCCTCCGCTTTGATGAAGACAGTGCCACACTACACCTGTAATCAGTCTGTGTGTTATGTGTCATGACAATAGGTGTGTCATCTATAGAAATATAGGGCAGTGTTCCCCTCTACCCATCACAATGCCCTGTGTGGTATGTACCTCACATGACAACTACACCAAGTGAAAAGGCCACAGACATACCTCCCAAAGGGTAATACTGGCCGCAAACAGATGCCCTATGCAGACTGACTCACAAAACCACATCTACACTGTATTGCATACTGGCCACACAGAGGTGACCTCTGCCGGACATACAGAGGTATGTCACACCCATAGCTGGGTGACAACCACCATGGCAACATATCACAATCCCTCCAGGATACACGCTCTAGGGCCCTAAACCTTGTCAGCTCACTAAACAGCACATGCTGGAGGGATAGGTTCCCATCTCAGAGATATGTCATACACTGGAATAGACCACATAGCAATAGCAAACAAGGCTCCTCATTAGCAGTTGTCATAAATACCCCAGATGATTGTGTGGGGATTGGTAATACACCCCAGGAAATACCTCTGTGGTTCTGGTTGGCAGGGGCAAGTGAAATCAAAGTACATGTGTGTCAAAGGCCAGGGTAGCATATGGCTAGGCTGCCATAGGCCTTAGGGCCAGCAGCATATTACCTACCTATGACACTATGCACTCACACATGTACTCAATGCAATACCTGCTATGTGAGGTTGAATAAGTGTAACGCTGAATGTGTGCAAGATCTGCAAAGGTGTGATAGCTTAGTGTGAAATTGTATCTGACATGGTAGTGTCTATCCTAGCTGTGAGGACAGCAAATGATGTGTAATGTACTGTTAGCCAGACATAGTAGTATGGCATATGATGTGACGTAGTTCCTTGTTGACGAATGTGGTGTCTCATTGAAGGCTAAAGCAATACATGTATTCTTAGTGAGTGGTACTGCTGGTGAATCCAACTACCATATGAACTGTAGTACTACCAGAAGCTGTAGGCCTAAACAGCACAGTATGGTGTGTGTTCACATTGCTTGGAAACACTGTCATCTGTGTTTCCTGTAGTCTGCACAGAGGACAAAACTCAGGCATAAGGGTGTGTAAGTAGTGGCACACAGTACTGTATGATACACAGGTAATGCTCATCTGTGTTGGCATACAGTGGTGTATTGTATGTTTGTCTGATTTGTGTGTAATCATGCCTGTACAATGGCTGCAATCATATGTGTGTTACAGGGTATATGTGTGTATCCAGCAGCATATATACTCTGTTACAGCAGTATGCCATCTATAGTAACAACTGTACACATCTGTTAGGCAGGGCTATGGCATCAATAACTAGGGTGGTTGACTGATACTACTGTACCTGTACTTTACATCCATTGCAATGGATGACATCTCTGTTCGTGCATTGGTGTGATATACACCCCTATCTTGAGGCTGTGCAATGTGTCACAAACAGTGTGTCGGGTACTGTTGTATAGTGGTGTGATATATAGAGTGTGCCAGGCACTGTTAGTTAGTTGTGGCCTGAGAACCAATAAGTGGTATTGAACGTGTGTAACCTCTGACAGACAATAGGATGGTATATATGTCAGTAAAGTGATATCTGTGGTTAAAGGTGTAAAGTGTGCCACAGGACTCGCTAACACATATTGTTCATATCTTTTTCAGCCAGATGGCCCACCAACGCAATCCATCATACACAGCGGATGAGGAAGAGGTGATACTACAAAGTCTATTGCAGCAGTACACAATGCTGTTCTCCAGAAGCAGCCAGCACCAGCAGGAGCTGACTGCACTGTGGCAGGAACTTGTTCGTCGGGTAAATGACATAGGCATGCATAACCGGGCATATGAGCAGGTACGCCATCACTGCAGTGATTTAATTAGACATGTCCGGCAGCGTGCGTCTGATATCCAAAGACAACAGCATGCCACAGGTGGTGGGGTGGCCATTCATCCCCCCCTCACCAGAGTGGAGGAGCTGCTCCTAAGCGTGGTTGCTCCTGGACAACAGCAACATCAACCTCTGACATGTGTTGTCATGGAGGCCGGAGCCACCCAGCACGTCCACCCCAAGCAAGCAGGTAACATGCCCTATCTGTAGACGACAGTTAACTGTATTGTTAGATTATGTCTACTTGAGGTGTGTACTGTGTGTTTAACAGTTCTGCTGCCTGGTGTTGTGCAATACTGATATTTTGAATAATATCTCTACACCTGTGACTGTTGACTGTTGTTATACTGCAGTTTAACATACCCACTGTAGCAATGCCACAGTTGTGGCCACTGATTAACTCTCTCATATTCTAGTAGGGCCCTCTGGTGTGACAGCAGGGCAGCCGATCCGTGCTGGTGAGTGTGTTATAACAGCAATGTTGGTAATGAAATATGCATGTCATAGGTGAGGTGTAGGCCATGTACACGAAGCACACGCATGCATAATGCATGCCATGCATGTTTGCTGTAAGACATTGCACAGCTCAGTAATGTCAGTAGCTGCCTCACTGACATGCAATACACAGAGCATAAGACACAGTTGTGGCAACCCTGTACTGCACATTTGATAGGCATAGTTGCAACACCTGTACACAACATAATACATTTATCATACACAGTACACAAAGACATGCTACATATGGCGTAACCACACACCTGCTGTAAGGTCACACCTCGGTATCCCACATGTCATCCACACACACATGATGTACCATGGGGGTAGAGGCCTATCATGGGGCTGAGCAACACTCTTCAACACATAACACAGTCATGTTAGGCAATGCTCCCTATTGGGCATCTCATACACCCATGTACAAAGTGGCTGTGTAATAGTGAATGTAGCCACAGCACTGCAGTTCAGAAACAGCATGCTAGGCGGTGGTCTGTCACACAGTAGTAGCCATGAGTGACCACAAGATGCATGATGATGATGATGATGGCACATGGTAGTACACCACATCCAGTTACAGTGACCCCAGTACTACACATAGCAGTCTTTGCTTTGCACCTCATTGTTGTGTGTGTGCAAACATATGCACCTATACACAATATGCATAGCATGTTGTGTGTGTGCTTACATATGCCAGTATACACAATATGCACAGCTGTTGCCATCTGTACAAAGAGTCACATACATGTCATGGAATGCTATTGGGTGTATAGGTCACATGACACACATTGGGTATGTGTGGTGTTTAATGTTGCAGTCGTGTAGCATGCCATGTCATGGCTGGCACCGACATATCTGCAATATGTCCCACACTCACCATAACCACTGTACAATGGCTATGTCGAGCATTGGGATTCCTTCATGTCTACATGCACCACTCATCCCATGTCTGTACATTGCATGCATTTGCTACACATGTGCCCACTATTATTCGCTATGGACACAGACACTGTAAGCAGACATGGCAATCTATGTGTCACACAGATAACACATGCAGCCATGGTATGTATACCATTGAGTGATGGTGCACAGGACATTGCAGAGCAGATAATACTTGCACAGCAATGTTGTGTCCATGTGCACATTGTGTTCCAGGGTGTAGACAATCACTGAACAACTACACACATGCATCAAAGCCATGTATAATGTCATTAAATAGGGCCGTCAACACTTGCACTGCATGGTCTTGAGCAACACATATTCTGCATGCTGTGTGAGGTGACTGTTTGCCCTGTGATACTGTCACCCACCTTCACCCACTATTGTGTATGTGTTGGATTGCTGGTGTGTGTGTGTGTATGTGCTGTGGTGCGCAGTGTATTTGTGTTCATGTGTGCATGTGCGCATGTGCTCATGTGTGCATGTGTGCATGTGTGCTAACATAATGTACAGATTGTGAAGTGTGTTTCCTGTCTTCCTTCCACAGGTGCTGAGTTAGGGGTGTCTGAATGCAGCAGGGAGCCTGATGTCACTGCCACTAATAGTGGAGATGATGAGACATGTATTGTGGTACAGGAAGGTCTGTCAGGGTCTGTCGTTGGTCCACCAATCGACAGTACACAGCGTTCAACCCCATCTATGTGCACACTCATACTGCCAATACATCCCTCATCACCAATGGCCTTAGCTGAGGGACAGCATACAGTCAGCATTGACCAGGAGAGTGTGGTACCCATGGCGTGTGCATACCCTCACAGCAGACATAGCCGGATAACTGGAACGGTACCACATAGGAGGATGTCCAAGGGTCTTGGGGGAGCACCACTGGTTGTATTGCCCCTGGCAGACATGCCCCCAGAGGTATTACAACCTCCAGTATGTCCCAGGCTGTAATGCAGGCACAGGCACGTATGGAACGGTACACCTGACAGGGACTAAGGGTGCAGAGGGCCCATTACACTGTTATCAATGACAGCATCCGTGACCTTGCCGGTGCCATCCAGAATTACACCGAGGTCATTGATAGCAGTTGGAGGGAGACATTAGATGTCCTCCACAATGTGCTAGCCATGAGCCAGGACCATTCGGGATGGATGGGAAGCCGACGCGGATGCATGCCATCAACAGCATTAGCTGGCAGTCATCGCGGACGGACCACTGATCATAGCCGCTCCCGTAGTGGCAGTACCAGCCCCAGCAATGCTGGGGCTGGCCTGTCCATTGACGTGGCACTGGCCAGTCCCAGCAGGGACATGAGTCCGGTCATCATACCTCTGCCTCTGATGATAGCACCCAGTCAGGGTTGGTACCCGATACTGCCCGTAGCTCCCCTGCCAGGCACAGGTACCGTGTCCATGGCCAGAGACAGTGATCTGTATGGCCTAGCAAGTACAGTCTGTGGCTGTCCCACAACAGCCCGTATATGGCCGCCACATGGTGGAGTTGTGTGCATGCAGACACACACACATTAACCAAACAACTAGGGCTCACACATACACACACACATTACATCATAATTGGCCCATGCTGTACTGTTGTCCCACACACACACACACACACACACACACACACACACACACACACACACACACACACACACACACACACACACACACAGACATGTCAATTGGATGGGTCAATGTTGGGCTCTGGCAAACCAACAACACACCCTGTGCATATGATGACACCTGTGCCACCTCCTGTCATCTGTTACATTGATGCAGGAATAGGCTAACATGGTTCTGATGCACAGAGTGACATTATAGCAGTGTAGCAATAGTAGCAAGTTGCCAACAGGAAAGTGTACTGATATCCTTGTAGGTATATCTGAGCAGGCATTATGCATCACAGCTCTGATAGTCATTGTAGCATTGTTTACACCAGTGTTAGGTCTGAGTATGTATTGTCCACCTATGTGCCACTTGGCTGAAGTGTACAGTGTTGCCAGCATGTGTTAGCGAATGGACAGTACTTGTATGATGTGTGCATTACAAATTAGCAGGTGTACATCTATGAACATGGTGTGTGCGCACTCTCTGCATGTACGTGCATAGTGGACATGTGGGATGTGCGACACACCCTGTTGTACACATTGTTAACATATCATGGTATCTTTCGATGGCCAGTATGCATTCTACTACAGATATGTACTAACATGGGTACACATATGTATGACATGGGTTGACACTATGCTGTAGGTGATACTGTTGATATGTGTCAATGATCTGCAGTCTGGTAGTATACACCACCTCAACAGCATGACTATAACCAATCATTAGATGATGTCCTGACAAATGACACACAATTGTAGGGAACTCAGTAACAGTTGGATCCTTCCAGTACTATACTATAACAGTAACCAGTAGTATTGACCGCCACACATTCCTGGGACCACACCTGTGTGGGATATAGCCATCTTAGGTGCATGCAAACACACTAGGGATATGTCCATCCACATCTGGAAATGCATGCAATGGCCTACACTGCATTCCCTGGATGGGACGCATATCCTACACAAGGGTATCATACAGACAGATACCTGTTGTCCAATACATGCTGTATAGTCGTAAGCCGACTATGGCATAGTCACCCACACTTACTAGACATACTATCCTGACAGTACCACATAGGTGGTAGCCCTCAACATGTATGTTGGGTACCAATGTGTACAGACAGACACGTGTTATGTCATCTGTCCCTTGGTATCCACATATCCATAGGTATTGTGGGGTCCATCGGTGTTTCACATAACACATTAGGGGCCTGCATGCATACTCACAGGGCTGTTGTACACCTATAATGACTGTCCATTACTGCCAGTCATTGTTGTGTATGAACATGTGTGACATATACCCCAGGCAATTACCCTCACTCACAGTACTCTATAGTACGTGTCATGGGTGTGTGTGGCACAGATGACCTTGGCCATGGATCACTACAGTGGCCGGGCTTGTCGCATACATACATATGTGACCTATGATCTGAGAAGCAGCAGCACAATCTGTCGAAGGAAACAAATGTATGCATTTAGTATGCAGGCTTCACACCTATGTACTGATTGAGGTCACATGTACACATATTCATGTGCCACTCAGATATCCAATGTGTGCAATGCACATACTGATTTAATCATATGTCATACCGTAGTAAAAAGCAAAATCCACACTACATTGACCACCTGTGGCACACACACACACTCAGCGTTTTCACGATTCAAACCCCTACCTAACTATGTTATGATACTAGAGAGATATGCATTAACACTGCATGCTATATGCTTTCCTGGGTGGTTTTTGTTCTCCTGATATATTTGTAGGATGCTGACTTCATCAGACATTCCAAAGAGGGATATACCTCTTTTATTGTGTTTTCCCACTCTCCAAAAAGGATACTCCTCACAAAGGAAATCACACACACTGTCAGCGCTTGCAGGATTCAAACCCCTCCCTAACTATGTTATGACACAAGAGAAATACGCATTAACACAGCACACTATATGTTTTCCTGGGTGATTTTGGTTCACCTGATATATTTGTAGGATGCTGACATCATCAGACATTCCAAAGAGGGATGTGCCTCTTTTAATGTGTTTTCCCAGTCTCCAAAAAGGCTACTCTTCTCAATGGAAATCACATGCATACACACACAGCCCCCCACACTGACAATGCTTGCAGGATTCAAACCCCTACCTAACTTTGTTATGATTATAGAGAGATACACATTAACACAGTGCGCTATATGCTTTACTTGGTGGTTTCTCTTCACCTGATATATTTGTAGGATGCTGACATCATCAGACATTCCAAAGGGGGATGTGCCTATTTTAATGTATTTTCCCAGTCTCCAAAAAGGCTACTCCTCTCAAAGGAAATCACACACCCCCCCCACTACACACACACACTGTCAGCATTCAAACCCCTACCTAACTATGTTATGATACTAGAAAGATACACATTAACACAGCGTGTTATATGCTTTATTGGGTGGTTTCTGTTCTCCTGGTATATTTGTAGGATGCTGACATCATCAGACATTCCAAAGAGTGATGTGCCTCTTTTAATGTGTTTTCCCAGTCTCCAAAAAGGCTACTCCTTTCAAAGGAAATTACACACATACCTTCCCACACACACTGTCAGCACTTGCAGGATTCAAACCCCTACCGAACTATGTTATGATACCAAAGAGATACACATTAACATAGCACGCTATATGCTTTACTGGCTGGTTTTTGTTCTCCTGGTATATTTGTAGGATGCTGACATCATCAGACTGGACATGGGAATGTGTGTGCACTTTCTTTTATGCACTCCCAGGAATGATCCATGTGGGTCGGCAGGTATCAACAGCTTGAACCGGACCCTGTGAGTTGCACCTTGTGTGATCTATCTGTAGACACATTGACATCCCTTCATATGTCAACACATATCTATGCACAGATTGTTGGTTTTGTGGATATGACATGTGTCTGTGATGTTGATGAAGAGCTATGCAAAGTCTATGTGGGACGTGTGTAGCTCTGTTCAGTGATGTATGTCCTGGGTGGCTGCCTTGCAAACAGTGTAGCATGTTTGGGAACCATGATCTGCACATGAATATACCACAGTTGGTAGGGCTGTGTGTTTGTCAGCTTCCAATAGCTCTGTTTATGACTTCAGCCATGATGCACTCCATGGCCTTGTAGATCAGACTTTATAGGCTTACTGGACTATACTTCCCATGGTGTGTTGTGCACCCACACTTGTGAGGAGTGCCATATGTTGCTGTAACACATTCGAAGGTTCCAGACCCTGTGGAGTGGGTGAGGCTCAACAGACTGTTCAGGTGCAGGGTCTGTTTGTTCTGTAATGCATGCATGACACATATTGGGAAACATTCTAATCCAATTGCTGCCTTGCTTTTGGCTTTTGGGGGAGCTGATCAGCCATTCTACATTGATATCTCCTGGTATGATGTCAGGGACTATCGTCAGTGGGAGGTGGTTATGTATATATGGGCCTGTCTGACAGGATGTCAGCATTGTCAGTAAGGAACAGTTGGCCCTGACTCAGGACATATATGAGTGTACATTACTATTTATGACATAGCTGAAGGACATAATATGATTCTCAGTCTGGACTCCTTCTCAGCTACTCTTTACAAAACACCAACAAACCTGAGCAGTAATCCCGGTTATACTCTTTTACACACTTAACACCCTACTGATCCTTTGTGATCAGGCTACAGAGTATGTCATCATAATATACTGGCATGTCCAGGGGTCGGTTTCGTGTGTACTCTCAAGTCCAGCTAGTGAATATTGTGGTTATGACACAATGTCACATCTGCCTCATGTACAGAGACAACCCTCTCCTCCTCCCAACACACTCAGATATATGTGAGAGATGCAACAATATTGACATACAGGAGGCTGAGCTCTCTCGACCCATGACTGGCATGGTCTATCAGGTGGTGAAGGTGGCCACACACACCACATATCAGTCTCACATACACCGATAATGACAGCAATCAAACCATATTATCACACATACACATACTCGGAGGTTCTACATACACTCTGCCTAAGCAGCAGAGACCTCCAAAGCAGACACACAAACAACTGCTACCCCACTACAATACCCACATATCACATAGTTTATAATGTCAGTGTGCCACACAGTCACTGCCCTTTCGGCTAAACAACACACCTGATACACTTGTAATGGGTGACACTTAATGTCAGACACACTGATGTGCCCACTCACCAGGCCAAACAAGGGAATAGTCACTTTGAGCTGTCTCTCAGGTGCCAGGATCCGCCACATAACACATGCACTCAGGTCACTCCAAAGCAAGTCCAGGACTGGCTCCATCATTGTCCATGCTGGTGCGTACAACCTCCGACATTCCTCCCTGGATCACATGACATGATACATAGAGGAACTCTCTGATCATGTAGCCCAGGCCAGTATGACCCTGACCTTGTCTAGCATCTTACACTCACCAAGTATGATGTCTCAGTATACCAACAAACTGATCACATTTAAAAGTTGGCTAACATATTGGTGTTATTCAAAGGGGATACAGTGTCTGTCAGCCTGGCGTGACATGCTCAACATGCCACGTAGCTTCCCTATGGACAGCTTGCACCTGTCACCCTTGGACTTTTGAATACTGGCTAAGGCACTTGCTGCCACCATACTTCCTTATTTAAGCTGGGCTCAAAAGACAGACCCACCTCCATAGACATTACAGAGTACATGACACTGAGGGTAATGCTGCTCAACACCAGATGTATTACCCTCACATTGACCACACTCAGGAATCACCTCAGTATGGAGAATAGCAATATCTGTGCACTAACAGACACATGGTTCAGGCTCCCACATGCACACCAGCACTACCAGGTTGTATTTTGTACCATGCTTTTTGACCGCATAACTCAGAATGGCCAACACAAATAGGGGGAGTATCCATATACATCACAGATACACAAACCTCCGGGTTGGTAGCACTGCACAAAGCATCACAGACCATACATATGCACCTAACATTGTGCAAATCTGCCTTTTGGTTTGTTGCCTGCTACAGACCACACTCACAAACTCAGCAACCACACACGTTTTTCTGGGGAACACTGGACAATATAACGGTCTCCCCAAACACCATTATATTGGGTGACGTCAAATACACACACATTGACGGGGATAGTACTCAGGCCCCAACACTCTCGCCCAACAGTTGCTACAATTTGTAAACTCATATGCTATGGCACAACCGGTCACCACACCCACAAGAGGGGACAACATATTGGACATGATCATCACCAACATGTGGACTCTATGTTCCACACCTGCGATATACCCCTCATTGGTAAGGACAGAACATACTTTATCTCACTGGACATCCATATCCCATCCCCACACCCATCCTGGGTAATCTTGGTGACGCACTGCAGAGTGTAGTCCCAGTTTTGCATAAGCAGAGCTACCCACTGACCACCTACAGGTGACATCTTGACAAGTGGATGGGTGATCGTATGTGTACCCATGGGATATCTTCTGGGTCCCTGCTAGACAGAGGCACAATACACTAAATGTAAATGGGCTATCTTGCGTGACCTACTATTCATGGGCAGAGTGTTCTGATTTGACTGGGTTGCAGCAGCCAAACACACTCTGGCTATGCTTGAACATGCTCTAAGGCAGATAGCCTAGTATTAGCCTCTGAACCTATGAAAATGTTTATGATG
Source organism: Protopterus annectens (assembly GCF_019279795.1). Classification (NCBI taxonomy): domain Eukaryota; kingdom Metazoa; phylum Chordata; order Ceratodontiformes; family Protopteridae; genus Protopterus; species Protopterus annectens. The sequence continues at coordinate 1,277,985,284 of NC_056737.1, forward strand.
CAAAATGTTTATTGCTGATACTGTTTGCAGGTTTTTATCATCTTTGCTTTCCCACTTTCTATGAACCGCTTAGGTATCTGCAGAACAGATTTGATTACAACAGGGTTCCACTATATTATATACATGTCTGTTGTCATATAAGTGTGTGCACAGGGCAGATTGCTGGATAATGAGAGGTTCCTGGGTTAACACATGCAACTGCCTGATATGTGTGGCCCACTGCTGTACTCCAACATGGTCTAAGTGTGTGAGCATGCCCATTTCAGACTGTCAGTGTTCTGTTGCCTGACATTTGTCTCATGTATTCAAGTGTGTGAGCATGCCCAGTGTGACCTTTCAGTATGTTGCTGTCTGAGGTCCACTACATTTGTTGATGTATGTGTACATTTCCAATATTAACATTTCTACTATGTGTGTTGAAAGTCAGTTTCTATTCTTACTGCAGGACTCACCTTTGTGTCATAACTCGACAGGGATTTACAACATTTCTTCATACAGGTTAACCACTGCAATACTGTCATGGTTTAGTGGTTCAGTACTATGACTATAGTGCACAGTATCATGGGTTCGAGGACCATCACCACTTATATTTACATACTAAGCAGACCAGACTGCTTAAGGGCCAGTAGAGCAGCTATGAGCATGTTGGCTTTTGTTCAGCTATGCCCTACTAAGACCCAGCTTGTCCTACATTGCTCAATATTAGCCATCATTGCTGGACGTTGGCTAATATTACTCAACATTGACCACATTTGTACTAGTTGGTGTGTGCGATTTGGATTACATATACTACATGGTGGTAAATGCTGTTTAGCACTGCTTTATATTGCTTAACATATGGCAATCATGCCTCAGGTGTTGATGCAGGGCTGCCTATGTCGGATGCACATACTACACTCCCTATACATGTTTGACAGCAGGTAGTGTCAACGTAGGCATCCATTTAACTATATGTGCAGGTCAGAGAGAGGTATCATTTCCAGAGTTCCTACTGAGCCAGTGTATGTGCTATGCGTTGCCTCTTTGCCAAGGCCAAAGCATACTGGGCATGCCTCCTTCTGCCTACTGGGGCAGGCTCAGGTTGTTCCTCCTCTGAGTCATGCTCTGCCTGTGATGGCCCTGGCAATGGTGGGGGGCTGTTTGGCCCAGGCCTATGCTGGTCCTGCTGCAGCTGTTTTCGCAGGATCATATTATGTAGCATAGCACATACCATGACAATTTGGGAACATGTAGTTGGTGAGTACTGCAAGGTTCCACCAGATGTGTCCTGGCACCGGAACCATGACTTGAGCAGCCCAAACACATGCTCGATTACATTTTGTGTTTGTGCGTGTGCCTCATTATGGCATTCTTGTTCAGGTGTGTGTGCATTTCTGATGGGTGTCATTCGCTACGGCTCCAGTGCATAGCCAGCATCCCCCACTAGGTGTCCATGTGGGATGTCCCAATTGGCAAATGTCTGGTACAGCTGCGTCAGATGCCAGATATGGGAATCATGGTAGCTTCCAGGGCAGCCAGCTCACACATTCAGTATTATGCCCTGGGCATCACACACGACCTGGCAGTTGATGGAGGGGAAGCCCTTGTGGTTGAAGTAGACCCTACCCCACTCACCGGCTGGTGCTTTGATGTGTATGTGAGTGCAGTCTATTGCACCCACTACCTCAGGGTATTCTGCTATTTGCTGGAAGAGACGCATATTGCTGGCCAATACCTCACAGGAATTGGGGAAGTATACATGATCATTGACATGTGCTGACATGGCATCCAGGAACTGGTGCAGTACCCTGGATGCTGATGCCTGTGATATTCCCATCATATCACCAGTTGGTCTCTGGAAGGTACCTGTTGCTAATATTCTTAGGCCAACACATACTTTAGTTTTCCCTGGGATGGGTTCCCCTCTGTTGGTTCTGTGTTTGAGGCATGCCCTGCACAGCTCTACAATTTGCTGCAAGAGGTCTCTGTCCACTCTATAGCGCTCCACTATCTCCAGCTCATGTAGCCCCTGGTAGGTTACCCTGGGCTTGTACACTCTTCTCCGTCTCCTCACTGTGGGTTGTCCAGCAGCATTTGCATCATCACCACCCTCAGCATGTTGCATATGTCGCCTTATAACAGCAATGGCAGCCCCTAACATTTTTTGCCTCAGTACAGCTTTTTCAGTTTTCACTGCTATTAGCTTACTGCAGTGTTGCAGTGTCTCTTGAGAGAAACATAATGGACTGTTGTTTGCAGTGTTTTAAGTGCTGAGCTGGGCTGGGCTAGTGTTCTGCCTGGGTAATTGCCTAATTCTGATTGTTTTCACCTGCTAGCTCTGCTAGTACTCCCTGGTAGCTTCCCTACTATTTGGTATGCTTCCTTTTTCCTTTCTGTTTCTTCAGGGTGGAGCGCCACGCACACAAGCGCAAACACGCGCACACCGGCTCACATGCGCGCACACATGCTTACATGGAGTAAAACCTGCTTATTCTTGTTAAAACACACGCACACCAGCGCAAACGCATTTACAACTGTTTACACAGCCTTACATATGCTTACTCAAGCTTACACGTGCACACACATGCTTACACTGTCTTACTCAGGTTTACTGACGCACACAAATGCGCATGCATGCTCAGCAAGAAACTTTGGTGTTATCCACTGCATACACCTTCCATTTCCTGACTTTACCTGGCCTACCTGTTGACACACCTCTTTCAATAATATGTAATTGTCGGCTGACACATGACACTTTGCTCCAATGAGCTTCACTCCTTTCATATATACCCCCCTCGTGATGTCACCTATCTTCTACTCTGTTACTCCCATTATCCTACTCCTACACTCCACTGACTGTGCTCATTTCCTATGTAAACTTGCCATTCACTATCCTAACTCTCATTTGCAAATGAGTGCCTACTAATGCTTGGTTACATCTCTTAGACTGTGCTTCCCCCCTTAGCAACCTCTACTTGGTGGCCATGTTGTCTTCAGCCTGCCATTCACTTGCATTGTAAATTCATTTTAGCTATAAAATCCACATTTGTGGATCTCAATTATTAATTTTCTGGTTTTTAGGGCGCAGCGCGTTTGCGCGGCGCTGTGCTATGGTTAAACCCTGGAGATCGGGATAAAAAAAAAGTTATTTTATTTCTATTTTGCATCACTTCCCATTGCCAATGGCCATATTTTTGGCCATTGGCATGCTTCCTCCTGTAAATGTGTGCTTTTTTTGCAGCTGTCACAGCTCCGTTTTGCTATTTGCAGAACCGTACTCAGTTTTCAACTGAGTACATTTCTGCAAATAACACTACTCCTACTCGGACAGGTTCAGGTTTCCTGGATAGCAAATTTATCTCATTTGCATAGCTTTCGCCTGCAATTGAGGTAATTTGCATATCCAAGCCCGGTCCGTCTAGGACTAGTTTAAGGAGCTCTGTTACACGCCCCTACCGGCTTTTCCTGGATCGCTCGGTGGTCATGTTGGCTGCATGGAGTCTTACTCTACTCTTAGACTCCGTGCAAGCCTTCATGAATCCGGCCCTTTAGCAGGACTCTAAATCTTAAACTATTATATGGTTTAAATGATATCAATCATAATAATGTTAGAGTGTTAGCAAGAAGTAGTATCTTTGTAACTGTTAATAATAGATTAATTGCTGGTTTTGAAAATGCAGTTAAACAAGATATATATCAACTTATGGCAACTAATAATCAACATTTTTATAATCTTAGTGTTGAACAGTTGCAAGCCATTACATCTCTGACTTCTAATAAAGGCATTGTTATAAAAGCAGCAGACAAAGGTGGAGGCATTGTGATCCTCAATATAGAGTATTATAATAGAAAAATATATATGAAATGCTTAATAGCGATGAATATCAAGCCATTGATTGGAAGTATGTTATTGCATCATTTCTAATGTAAAAAGCACTGTTTATAATATGCAAAAAATAGTTTATTTGTTTTTATATCAACTGTCATGGAGCTGGTTTATGTTTTTTTTTCTTTTTTTGGTTTAATTTGTTTAGTAATTCTGGCTTTATCTGAGTGGCAGAATGTTTTATTTGATATTGTGAAGTTCCAGTTTCCCATCTACTGGTCAAGTTGCTCTTGAATATGGTTAGTGAAGGGTCCTACTTCATATGGTTGGGGAGAATGGGGATTTCCTGAGATACATGCCTATTGTGTATGACACATTTGACTCAGTCTTAAGTCATTGAATACTTTTTTTCAGGTACAATAAAGCAGTGCTTTGTTTTGTTTTTCTTGAAGTATATTTGTGTTCTTGTTTGTAAATTTATCACTTGACTCAGAATCAATTTGCTGAAGCTACTTTTGAAACCGGAACTAGTAATTTTAGGGACTTGTATTTGGCAGCCACACCTCTCTCAGGAAAGTGAACAATGTTTGCATATTAAGTATGCTCCACACCTACTTAGACAAAATTCATTATTGTGGTCTAAGGAGTCAGTAACCATGTCTTCAATTACTTCTTCACAGCATCAACAGTAGGAAAAAACAGTTCCACTGTGCCATCACAGATTGAAGATATAATAAAAACAAAACAGAATTTCTATTGAAGATGATGATGCCATATCAGATTTGTGACACAGTCTGAGAGCAGTGGCACACAGTTGCAGAATGTAGCACAATATTACATATGCCATAGCAGATACATAATTCTACAGGTAATGACACTTAGATGAGGACACTACATTGCAGATTTGTAGAGGGTTGGCCTGCACATAGCTCTATAACAGTGTTTGCTGAAGCACAGGAACAACTTTAGGAAGATTGTGCAATCTGTCCACTGTAACACCTGTGCAAAGGAAACCGGGTAAAGGCACATGTCACAGCTAGCTCCAGACACACAAAAAGCCTTGACTGCCCAGCAGTAGATGTGCTGGGACATTTGCTCATGCTTATTCTGCTGCAAAAGAGAATCAGCTATAGAGGGTCAGAGTACTGCAGGTGTACCTGAGAGTTTCCACTAGTACATGAAAATGGCAGAGAGTAGGGATAATGCCATGATCGCACTCATGCACAATATGGTGGCACACACAGCAGCCATATCTGCCTCCATGTGCACAGTAGTCAGGACCTACCATACAGAACTAGGAGGCAGTGGTAGATGGGACAAGGGCAGAGTATGGTCTGGATATGTGGGGGCACAATAGGTTGCACACCATGTGATTCTCAGATAAGTACTGGCAAAAGCAGAGGTGACATAACCCAAAAGAAGTCAGGTAGACCTTATCAGTATTCATCTACATATAGCAGATCCTTTCATTACAGGTCTTGATCATAATGCAGTATAACATCAGTGTCTGTAGGATAATCTGCCTCCAGTATGTCTCATCATTGTAGCAAGTCGACATCAAGTTCACATGCTAGCACTTTATCATGATTAAGGGTACCATCGCCCACACTATTATTAGGGGACATCAGCAGCATATGTTTTTCTTGAGTAATGCTAAATGAAAAGAAAGTTAAAATAAAAATGTGAAAAGGGGGTAAGTGCAGACTGCAAAGTATAACTGTATTAATGGCCTAGTAATCAGAGGGGATAAATTATTACAAAAGAAACACAAATCCTGCACGCATCATTACAACTGTTGCCATGTCACCTTCAGCACTATTACTTCTAATAACACATGGGTTGGGGTCTATGACAGAATGAATTAATATGACATGATGTCCCTTAATTGAGAAAAATATATTTTTATTTCTCTAAAAAAGTACAGAAACATTAGAACATAACCTTCAGGTATATTATACAGTTTTCTTTCTGGTGGAATGAAGCATCTTGTGTATGCTACAAGATGGAATACAGCAACAATACATGTTTAAATACCATATTTCTTTCAATTACTAAGTCAAGTCCCACATGACAAGGATTAAGTAATGAACATTCCAACATAGGAAGCCTGACTTTTTCCCTACAGTTCCTAAACAGACCACATGCAACAATGCAGTACAAAATGACATATTCCGCATTTTCCATCCTGCCAAAACCATTCGCTGCACAGACCTCAGTGAATAGTCAGACAAGACTTTGAATATATGCTGTCACTACACAAAACAGAAATATAAACCATATAACTATTCTTACAAAAAAAAAAAAAAAAAAAATTCAAAGAAAATTCTTTAAAGATAAGACAGACTGTCAGATATACTGTGACAGCAGGCCTTGTACCACATAGCATAGCCTACATGTAGCACTGCATGCATCAGTTTATACTCTATGTGTTTATTATTATAAAGGTAACATGAACCTGAATGTCATGGTCCATAGTTGTAGACTAGAAGCTGCGTCTTTGCCTCCATAGCCGTGTAAGACATACAAAACTGTTGCATGGGGTCCCATACTACTGTTGTGACTGGCCACAAGCAATATCATCATTCATGGAAAGATCTATAACAGCAGATGCACTGCCAAAATGGGGTAGTTCACAACCAGCCCCATGCATAATCATGTTATGCAGAACGCAAGACATGGTAATCATCCTGCATACAGTATCGCGGTCATACAGAAGAGCATCCTCAAACTCATCCAAGCAATGGAATGGGCTTCCAGCAGGCTAATCACTTGCTTGATGGAATTTCTTATCTGGGATAGGAGATGGCAGTGTTGCACCTTTATTTGGCAACTCCCATAGGGTTATGGACAGGCGTCAATAACCATGGCTTGAGCAGATAGCCTGCATCACTTTGAAAAGACAAAAAATATATAAATAAAATAGGTGGGAGATGAGATGAGGAATGGATAAAAAGTGTTTTGGTACCGATTTTTAAGAATAAGGGTGATGTGCAGAGCTGTAGTAACTACAGCGGGATTAAACTGATCAGTCACTGCATGAAGTTATGGGAAAGAGTAGTGGAAGCTAGGTTAAGAAGGGATGTGACGACTAGTGATCAGCAGTATGGCTTCATGCCAGGAAAGAGCACGACAGATGTGATGTTTGCTCTGTGAATGTTGATGGAGAAGTACAGAGAAGGTCAGAAGGAGTTGCATTGTGTCTTTGTGGACTTAGAGAAAGCATATGACAGGGTGCCTAGAGAGGAATTGTGGTATTGTATGAGGAAGTCTGGAGTGTCAGAGAAGTATGTAAGAGTGGTACAGGATATGTACGAGGGTAGTGTGGCAGCGGTGAGGTCTGTGGTGGGAGTGACAGATGCGTTTAAGGTGGAGGTGGGATTACATCAAGGATCAGCTCTGAGCCCTTTCTTATTTGCAATGGTGATGGACAGGTTGACAGATGAGATCAGACAGGAGTCCCCGTGGACTATGATGTTTGCAGATGACATTGTGATCTGTAGTGAGAATAGGGAACAGGTGGAGGAGACCCTGGAGATATGGAGATATGCTCTAGAGAGAAGAGGAATGAAGGTCAGCAGGACTAAGACAGAATATATGTGTGTGAATGAGAGGGAGGATAGAGGAATGGTGAAGAAGCAGGGAGTAGAGGTGGCAAAGGTGGATGAGTTTAAATACTTGGGATCAACAATTCAGAATAATGGTGAGTGTGGAAGAGAGGTGAAGAAGAGAGTACAGGCAGGATGGAGTGGGTGGAGCAGAGTGTCAGGAGTGATTTGTGATAGACGAGTACCAGTAAGAGTGAAAGGAAAGGTCTACAAGAGGGTAGTGAGACCAGGTATGTTATATGGGTTGGAGACAGTGGCATTGACAAAAAGGCAGGAGTCAGAGCTTGACGTGGCAGAGATGAAGATGTTAAGATTTGCACTGGGTGTGACAAGGATGGACAGGATTAGGAATAAGTATATTAGAGGGTCAGCCCAGGTTGAAGGTTTGGAGACAAAGTCAGAGAGGCAAGATTACGTTGGTTTGGAAATGTGCTGAGGAGGGATGCAGAGTATATTGGTAAAAAGATGCTAAGGATGAAGCTGCCAGGTAACAGGAAAAGAGGAAGACCTAAGATAAAGTTTAGGGATGTGGTGAGAGAGGACATGCAGGTGGTAGGTGTGACAGAGCAAGATGCAGAGGGCAGGAAGAAATGGAAACAGTTGATCTGCTGTGGCGACCCCTAATGGGAGCAGCCAAAAGAAGAAGAAGAAGAAGAAGAAGGTGGGGGATGAGATGCAAAAAGGGAACAGTGGTTTAATTCAAAGCAATGCATTTTCCAAAATATAAGTGATTCCATAACTATAGTTAGCATTTCCAGTTACCAACAAGATGACCCTGGGGCCTCCTACCATTCATGAAGAGGTGGTAACCTGGGCTTGTGTGCCAGATATGGGAATCATGGGCACTGCCAGGATGCTGGACCAACACATTGGTGATGCACCCCCATGCATCACATACTACCTGATGGTTGATGGAATGGTATCCCTTCCTATTTTGGTGCTGATCTCCTATTGTCCTGATTCTTCCTTAATGTTAACATGGGTACAATCTATCATACCAAGCACCTCAGGAAGATATGCCATCCAGCAGAAAGGATGCATGGTTCTGGCTCAGTCCTGTGGTGACACTGACAGATAAATATACTGATCCGCATGTGCGATGTGTATGTCAAACAACCGCTGAAGCATCCTTAAGGAATAAGCTTGAGATATACCTGATGTGTCCTGAGTCTACCTCTGGAAGGTCCCTGTGGCAGGAATAATGAGGACTAAAGCTATCTTTGTATAAAGAAGGATAGGAAGACCACACATCCCACTAGTTCATCTGTGAGACATACATACCCACTACAGCCCTTAAATTGTTCCTCTCCACTTTAAATCTATCAAGAATGTCTTGATTATCCAAAATGCAATGAGTCATTCTTTGCCTGTGTGCTTTCTTGGTTGGCAAGCACCACTGGGCAGCTGTGGTTTAACTTGGCCAAGACAAGCAGCTTACATGGAGAAACAGCTAAACTGGCAGCAACAGCAAGCAATGTCTCCAAATGCAAAGCAGATATAAAAGGTGCAACATCACCTTTTATATCATCTCTGTGCATGGTACCAACATATGTTTATAAACGATGATGATTCGCAAACAGATGGGACAATGGCCCATTGGCATAAAAAGCTCTAAACTATTTCTCATTGGAATCTTATTAAGTCTTCATTTCCATAAGTTCATCGAAAGCTGGCACATATAAGCACAGCTAGCCTCTATGAATCGCACCGAAGCTATTCTCAGCCACAATCAGTGCAGATTGTCTTTACGCCTTAGCCCAATGACAATGAATGCAACCCATGTTTCTTTAAGAATTTCCAGTTAGACTGTTGAAGTCAGCTAATTAAAGTGTTCATCTACAGTTTCATTACACAGCCTTTAATTAAAAATAAATTCTGTATGGGAGTCTTTAAGCATGAGTGGAGTATTAATGTAAGGGCTGTTTCCCCTCTATTACTTGGAAGTATGTTGAATTATTTGCAAAGTTCCATACTTTATGCAACAGAAACTCAGCAGAAAATTAAAGGCTTGAGCACTGTCTACTCTAATCCCCTCAAAAAAATGTCTTCACTCTAATAATACACTAATCAAAGTGCAACATTCCTTAAACATATTAGTATCTTGTATTACTGTCCCATCCAAACATTTTTTTTGTACATATGTATGAATGAAATGAGATGTGATCACAGCAGAAGTTACAGATTTGTCACAAATGCCATTATTTTTACTTTAAGCATTAAACATCATTTTATTTCTATAATTTGGCCTGGTGTTTGTTATTTTGGTCAAGCGGTGAAACTGCATTTCTAGCAACTGCAGAGAATGGATATTTAATAGATAAATACAACCTACTTGATATGCTAGGCTGTCACAGAATCAGTGCTTTGAAGATATAAATTAAGGATGAGTGAGAACAGTGACTATCATTCAGAACAAACTGACCTCTCTCTAATGGCACATCATTAATGTCATCTGTCTGCTGTATCTCATTATGTGAATTTCACGGAGTTAAAAAAAGTATCTTAGGGCTGTTCACAAATAAAGAGACCTTCTAGTTCAGAGCACTTTGAACATTTTTGATCATTCCAAATACCTTCCGTAGATACTCATTTCTTCTTTGTGGATGTCACATTCCTCATGTCATCTGTTCTCTGTGACTAATTATGTTAATTCCTTTTTGTAACAGTAACTGATGTCAGTTAAGAAATAAAAGCTTTGAGTGCCTGTATTTAATAAACAGCTCTTTCAGTGCAAGGCACATTCAGTTATATTTTGAGCACAGAAAGAGTATTGTGCAAAAATAAAATAAGGTCTGTTTAATATAGACATGTATTCATATTTTATTAGGTCATTTATACAAAAGTATAAAAGGATGCTTTTTTGTTGAAATTATTTGCATAATTCTAGTGCCCCTAATGGTGAAATGATTTCCTGCCTTTTGTATGTCATCAGCTGGCAAAAAATAAAATTTTATTCTGTTGCTCCCCTCTTAACCTGCTGAGCTTTATTTGAGGAGTACACGGAGACATTGCCATGCAGCTTAATTTAATATCACTATAGTAGGCCGTGCTGCAAATTTCTTTTAAACTGATCTTTCTTGAGTCAACATTGCGATGTAGTAGGTGGGAATGAGAAAGAATGAGTCATAATGTCAGACCTTCGTCTTGTCCACATGTGGTGTGCTAATGCACTAGATATTTAGGTATAATTGTTTGTTTGTTTGTGTCTTTCAGCTTTAGGTATAATATACTTCCTTTAAAGAATATATCTCAATTTCATTCAGACATGTTGCAATAGTCCTTGAAGATGGCAAGCACAGATCTCTGAAACAGAAAACACATTTTAAAGCCACAGCGGCAAAAGGAAATCCCAAACTGTTATATTTTGATGTTTCGTCAAGTGATTGCTTGCCCAAAACTTCTAAGTACATTTGAGCATAAACATATTTGACTAGTCTCCTGTAATTGTAATGTATATATCAAAACATTATCCAATGTTCACCATCATTAAAAAGTTGTCATATCAGAGGTTAACTTATCAAAATACATGTCCTAAGAACTGATGTGATATATAAAATGTCAGGTGACATTTATATTCCTACTAATGAAAATGAAGCAGAAATATGGGTCGGGCAATTATTTCAGTTCATTGAATGATACTTTGTAGAATGTACTTGATATTTATTTTGTGTATGGTGCTTTTATGCTAAACAAAATATAAAGTGCAACAACATATATTTCCACAGCCCAGGTATACTGCTTTTACTGCATGCTGTGCTGAGAGACTTCAGGCAAAAGTTTTATTCAACATTTTTTTATACTGCTACAGTTAACTGCAAGGCCCATTTCACCCCCCTCTGCACTGTCTGTTACAAGTTATGATGTGTGGATGAAGGCTTTTTCCCATGCAGTAATGACTGTATACTGAGATTTCAAGGGGCTGTTCATGACAATCCCATTTTCTGTGTAATTTCATGGTTGTCTTCTTGAATGAAGATATTGGCTGCTCTGAAGCAGGAGGTCAGACGCTCCTGCTCTCTTTCAGTATTGTTCCGGAGTATGTTTCCTTTCAGCTGATGAAAAGTAATTCATCATTTACACCCCTGAATTCTGCCAGCATTTTTTGAACAACTTTTCTTTCCCTGTGGTACCTTATGCTCATGAAAGAGATAAATAGGTTCAATACAACACCAGGCCCCAGATCCTGGGAGCAGGTTAGGCCTCTGAGGCCCTAGACTGCCTCTTTCTCATGATAGACTTTGTCACCTTTCTACCTCTGGTAGTCAAATCCTGTTGACTCAGCCATCCTTCAGGCTTTCTGAAGTGGCTTTGGCACCCACTAGGGCATGTGAGCTTAAAAATTGATTTTTTTTTCTTTTTCTTTTTTTTAATCTGTCAAGTTCCCTTAAGGGACACTGTTGACAGCCAGCAGGACTCAGCCTATCACAAAGCATTCAGTGTGTAAAAGACACCTAACAAACTTCCTTTAAGAGGGCAAAGGACTCCAGACTTATGACACACTGAGAGAGAGCACTGTTGCTAAGGCACTTATTTGTAGCAGCATGATTTTCCTTCATTTTAATCATTTTTCTTTAAAGTTTAATTAATCATCAAAACATGAACCCAAACACAAGAAAAGCATTTATAGTGCTTTATATTAGCAGTTATATGGTATGATTTCGTCTTTGTCACCAGATGCACTTTTGAAGTTATTTAATCATTATTATAAACAAAAAAGGTTCAACAAATGGAAAAAAAAACAAGGTTGGCTAAAGAAATCTGTATGCCTGTTGCATTACTGAGGTAATACAAACATTTGGAATTTGAAGATTCATTTTAATCTTGTTTGCAACTTTCATTGAGATGGGACTAAACTGTTAGTTCACAATGTCATTTTTTTGTTTTCATTTCTTAAACAGTAGACTTTGGAAATAACATCGATATACACAGGCAACATCATACTCACATACAAACACATACATACACACACACACACACACACACACACACACACACACACACACACACACACACACACACACACACACACACACACACACGTACATTGACACCAGATAACTGTGTATCTATTTATTCTATACAGTTGTTAGAGCAACCATCGTGCAGCTATACCCTTCACTCTCTGCTCCTTCCTTTCTTCTTGTCCCATACCTTACTGAATGATTCTTTATATCTAACTGTGTAATCTCAGTTCCAGGTACTTGTTTCAGCAGTCCACCACTTTCTCTGTGAAGAAGATTCTTATGTCCATTCTAGTCACTGGTTGTGGCCTCTCCCATCATCCTTGTATAGCAAGCAAGTATTGCTCTAGTCTTGTTAATGACCTATGCAAATATTATGACTTCCCTTTTTTCTAGCCTTGAACTGAATAAAAACTGATTCCACATATCCTCTCCAGATGTACCACTTCCTCCAGTGCTCTTATAGTCTCAGCTATCTTCCCCTGCATCCTCCCCAAAGTTTAAAGACAGTCACATCATTTCTTTAAAACTGAACGCAGTTGTCTAGCTTTATTCTCATTCATGTCTTGTAAGGATATAAAACCTATTTCCTAGAATCTATAGCCCATCTCATGTAACTCCTATTACTTCGAAGATGTCAGCAATAATATAGAAAAAGGTACTGTTTTCTTTGAAAGACATACAAATTATGTCAAAATACATATAATCTGAACATTTTATTTTAATATGCAAATAAATGAAATATTAGCAAATGTCTATAAGACAGAAGCATTTAAGAAATTCTGCAGAAACATAACTGTTCTCAAATTATTTATTTGAACTGTGCATGATTATGACTAGTTCATAGGTTCATAAGTGCTTACTAGGCTAATGACTACAAGGGCCTTTATAAGCCTAGCAATGCATACCAAATCTCTGACAAGTTCTCATACCCTTGGTAAGTGTAAGCATGGGCCTGGGAGATGAACTATTTACAGGATATCTGTTTGCATTAGAGACATAGGTGCCAAACCAGGGATGAATTTCCGGTTTCCCATCCTATTGTCCAAGTTGCACTTGAATTGCGTTAGGGAGGAACTCTGCTTTACATAGATGGGGAGCCTGTTCCATAGACGGGGTACTCTCTGGGATACATACCTATCACTCCAGTAGGTCCTATTTATATCAAAAGCAAGGTTTAAGTCTTTATAATGGATAATTATGGTACTGTTTGTTTTGTGGATATGCAGGAGGTCCATTAGAGTGGAGTCTTACAATGCCCTGTATGCCAGACATAGATCTCCCCTGAAAAGCCTGTAGGAGACAGAATACAGGGATATGGCCTTGAGGAATTCTGCATAGGACATATTACTTATACCTTGTATTCTTTTAGTAAGAAACCTCTGTGGATGTTCCAGTTGTTGGATATGCTTGGTTAGGTACATACCAAAGGGGACATTGTACTCAATGATAGGTCTGATGAATGCCGAATACAGTGGAACAATGACTTCCTTGGACCTAGAAGCCATACCTTTGTTTATAAGTTGCGCAACATAGAATGATTTCCTCCCCACTGTAGACACGTGATGATTAAAGGCTAAATTACTATGTGTGTCCCTAAGTCCCTGACTACTGGGTCAGTTGTAAGGGTTGTGTTGTCAATATGATAGTTACCAGGGATATATGACTTCCCAAAGGATACTATTATGCATTTCTTGGCATTTAGTTTTAGTCCATGGCTCTGACATCAGTTATTTGTCTGTGTCAGCCCCTCCTGGAGAACATTTCTGTCAGTGTGAGATTCAAAGACAGCTCCTAATTTGCAATCATCTGCAAATTTAGTCACCTAGAAACCACTGACATTGGCCTTAACTTCTGAGAACTAAATGCCAAAAAGGAGCAGTCCAAGGAATGATCCCTGAGGGTCAACACTTGGGAATGGCCTCTTTGTAGAGGTGGACTCTCCAGTTCTAACTACCTGGGTCCTGTCTGTAAGCCAGTTGGCTATCCACCAGGTAACATACGGGTTTGTACCTAACCTCCTCAATTTGTCAACAATGCCTGAGTGGGGTACTCTGTCAAATGCCTTGGCCAAGTCAAAGTAGGCAGTGTGAATGATTTTGCCCTCATCCATTGCTTTGGTGACCTTCTCAAAGAAGTCCACCAGGTTGAGTAGGCAAGATCTACCCTTGACGAAACCAAATTGGGTTGGGTCCAGTGTCTGGAGGTTTACTATACATCTGTTGATCATCTCCATAATAATTTTTTCCATGGCTTTACATATAAGACTTATGGGTCTGTAGCTTCCAGGGTCTGTAGATGGCCCACCATTGTTCAGAGTGATGACTGTTGCCTTTCTCCATTCATGAAGCATGAAGCCTGTTTGGAGGCTACAGTTAAATAGTAATTCCAGAGGCCCTGACAGGTCATGTTTCATGCTATTTAGAAGGCATCCTGGGATATTGTCTGGGCTCATTGATGCAGTGCTCTTGGTCTTAGTGATAGTAGGGAAGTTATATTTGATGATATTTCCTGACAGAAGGTTGGGGAGGGGGGAGTAAAGTTGGAGCTGAATTTATCAGCCAGGAGGTTTGCTATATCTTCTGGCTCAGTATAGGTGGTTCCATCTACAATGATCTCTGCACACAACTATGTATTGCCTTTGAGGTTTCGGACATAGCTAAAGAATGCTTTGTGGCTGTCTTTGGCCTGAGAGGCCAAACTTACCTAAAATTTGGCTTTGGTAGATTTTATTTGTCCTCTTCAGTTGTTTGCTTAGTTTGATGAGAGTGCTTTTATCCTTTTGTGTGCTGCACCTCCTAATTTTTGCCATGATTATCTTCCTCTTGTTGTATATCTGATTGATTTTGTGATTTCTTCAGGTGGCCTGTTTTTTGAGTTAGTTCTGTATTTCTTCCTGGTGGGTAGAGCTGCCTCTATGCAGCTATTAACATGATTCTACGGGGTTTCTGTGAACAGTTATGCATAGGCAGAAGTGTTTTCAGGGTTGATAGGGGCCTGAAATTTAGCCAGGTTCTCACTTAATAGCAGGAGGTTAGACATAGAATAGTTCCTAAATATTCCCGGTTGAGCTGGGGGGTCCAGGTTTTATTTTTACTTCAAAGGAGACCCTTTTGTGGTGTCACCTAACCAGGGAAGGCATTGCAGTCGTGGGTGTGCAGCACTCTCCCATATTAGTGAGGACCAGATTCATTATGGCTGCACCCCTGGTTGGTGTATTGACTATCTGGACCAGGGAGTTTGTGTTTACAAAATCCAGGAATCTCTGTATGTTTGATGTCATATAGGATTCCCAGTTAATAGTGGGGTAATTAAAGTTGTCTATGAATATGGTATTGGGTTGGATGGTTAGTGTTTCTAATAAGCTTAAATACATAGTATGGGTTTCCTTGGTCATAGAGTGGGGACCTATAGTTTGCAAGGAAGTGGTATTGGATTTTACCTATGGTGATTTAAACATGGAGCAGCTCAAGTGCATTGTCCTGTTTAACCAGGCTTGAAGTATATTCATTTTTGATGTAAATAGAGGCACCTCCTCCTTTCGTTCCTGCCTGTGAGGTAGCTGGTCTAACTGTGTGGAAGGCATTATAACCTTGCACTGTTGGTGTGCTCTCCATAGCTTTAAACCATGTCTCAGAGACCACACAGACATCAGCATTCTTTAGAGTAAAGAGAGCTTCCAAGGAGTCAAGTTTTTTTGTTTAGGCTCCTAGCAATGAGCAGTAATACCTTTAGATTTCCTTGGTTTTGATTTGCTACGTCGGAAGTGTTTTCAGCTTAGCATTGCTTAAAAAAGGCACTATGGGGGAAAACAATGTTTTAGCTAGTATTCGAAAGCCTAGAGGGGAGAGGTGCAGACCATCCCTGGCTAAGCAGAGTGGTCTGTTGACCATCTCCTTCCATGCTAACAAATATTCCACCCTCTTAGAATGACACCAAAACTAAGCCAATATGTTCACACTGTGGCATCATCCTTGGAGAAGGTAAAATGCTTCTCAATGCTAGGCTTATTCCAGCCTGAAACACATATTCCAAGAGCTCTATGATGTCTCTCTTCATATAGTCTATGGAGGTATGTCTCAGGTCATTTACTCCATGGGCTATGACTGAGTCATATTGGTAATTGTGGTCCAATGACCTGCATGCATAATGTGGCAAATCCTAGCCAATGATAAGCAACTGACCATAACTTTTTCCTTACTCAGCCTGGTAAGAGGGACATCAGTGTGTCTCACAATGGAGTTTCCAATGACTAGAATGTTGGATTGTGTGTTAACTTGCCTTATAGGCTTAGAGGTAGAGGCTCCATGAGATGTAGCTCTATGTGTTGTTGTGGGTGTTGTTTGCAAAGAGTGTGTTTTGGGTTGCAGAGGGTATTTCTTATGTGTACGCCTTAGTACACAAAGACACCCTGCGTTTTCGTCAACTTCCTTGACTTCATCAGAACAACCAGTACATCAATTGAACCACCTTTTATATGTTCACATTCATCAATTAATTATCCATTAATTGAAATTTAAAGATATATATTGTGCTTCAGTACCCCAAACCAGGTATCACTATATAATTCATCAATAGTTCACATATTATAACTCAATAAATACCATACTTTAAATATTATAAATGCAGGGTGTCTTTGTGTACTAAGGCGTTCATGTTCCTCGAAGTGCTTCATTTGGCGTGTGGATTACAATAACGTTTCTTGGACTGGTCTTCGTGGTGGCGATCTGTTCTTGTCGTTATCTGCTGAGTTTTTACTGTTTGGAGTATTTTGCAGTTCCTATTTTATTTTTGTATTTCCTATGTGTACTTTGTCTATGAGGTCTTTTTAGGTTTAAGAAGGTTACATGTAAGTGCCTCAGTATATGTGGGTTTATATGACTGCTTTGAATTGTGTGTGATAGGTGCAGCATGTGTACTACTGACAATCTTATTGACATTAGGAGTACTTTTATGTGAGCACTTTGCCTCCAGTGATGTTGTGTAAATACATCTCTCACAATTTTGTTTGAGAATTTACTTTACACTTGAGGGGAAACTAATACGTACATGCCGAAAATTTAAGGATGAAGTATTTAGGCAGATATTCTGAAGTTAGAAACAAATCAAGTAATACTTATTGAAAACAAAGAATTAGCTTGTCAAGAATGATGAAGTGGGGAGTCACTACTGCCTGGCTACTACTAATGCTGGTCTCACCACAGCTTCAGATACAATGTTCCTTTACTTCTTCTTTCACCAGAAGCAAGAGGCAGAATGTGGGCTCTCCATTAACTGGTGGTCTTGCAATAAAAAAATGGTTTATCCTAAACACTGCAGTGTGCACTAAGCAGTTAGATATGAAAGTGGGTAACTTAAGTTTTAGCTGTGCAAAAAGTTACAATTTAGTGCAGAGTCACTATTTTCAAAAGAGCAAGCTGGATTGAAAGGTGGTGGGTACTTTTGTATTCTGGTACTATGGAATGCAATAGGATGGCCAATAAATTTAAATAGTTGAAGGGGAGTGATTTCACAAAATGATAATTGTGTGCTTACTCACACCAGCCAGTAAAAGCAGAGAGGAAACGAGATATATGGTCAAATTAACATCGGGCAGGCAATTAGAAAGACAGTGGTGTTTAAGAACACAACACCAATAGGGTGGAAGGGTGGGAAAAATCTGCCTGACACACAAGAGACAGAGCTGTGGTCTCTGTTCAAGTTTTAATATGCAGTTAAAAGCTGAATACAAGTAAAACACAGTCAGAAAACAAATAACAGCATAGAACATAGAAACAGGCAATAAAGTAATACAAAATACAAGAAAGAAAAAGCAAACTGACCTTTCCCCTCAAAGCAAGCTGTGGCAGAGTCTGGGTGAAACTTTTCCAGTAAAGCTCTGAAATGTTTTATTTTACCCCTTAAATAGAAAGTTTAGTTCCTAGCTCCACCCTCTCATTTCACAGATGATTAACCTTAACTCACCTGTTCTAACTTATGTGTGACTCCTTAATTGACCTGTTCTAATTTCTGGTGGTCTGTTTTCAATTTTCAATATGCAGTTAAAAGCTGAATACAAGTAAAACACAATGTAAAGAAAACAAATTACAGTTTATAAAATAGAAACAGGCAATAAAGTAATACAAAATACAATAACTAAAAAGCAAAATAACCTTTCCCTCACAGCAATAGATGTATCTGTAATATAGAAACACAAGGAATAAGTATTCTACATTCATAGGTCCGTAGGAATATACTAGGCTACTGACCACCAGGGTCTTTATAAATTTTGTGATACAGACTGACTCAGTTGTGTTCCCATATAACAGTGTCATCTATTTGGAGGGGTATGTTAGTTAGAAGGTTGTTAAAAGTTTAGGGTAGGGGTGTGTGTGCTAGGGAATACTTACTGTCAACCTCTGTCTATCAGAGACATGAGGGCCAGACCGGGGGTGAATATTTGATCCAGTAGTCAAGGTTACATCTGAATTGGTTTAGGCTGGACTCTGCTTCACATGGATTGAGAGCCTATTACAAAGCATGGGGATTCTTTGAGATTCATATCTGTCTCACGTACATATTCTATTTATGGTGCAAGCAAAGTTTAAACTCTTGCATATAGTGTTTCTGGTGCTACTTGTTTTGCACAAATGGTCCCTCAGGGCTGAATCTGAGGATGCCTTACATGACAGGCATAGGTCACCTCCCAGTAAACTGTATGGAACTGACTATAGAGATAGAGTTTTATGGTGATGTGTATAGGACAGTGTGTTAATAACCTAGATTTGCTTGGTGAAGAATCACTATGGGCATTCCAACTATTGCAAATGCCTGCTCTGGTACACACAGAAGGAGTCATTGTATTCAATAATGGGTCTGATAAGGGCTAACTAGAGCGGTACAACTTCCTTGGACCTGGATGCCATACCCTTACTTATAAGTTGGGCAAATGCTGGATGGGCCGATTGGTGTGACGAGGGAGATGATTTTTCTAAGCTATGATACAGATTGGGAATTGCCTAAATATGGTAAGGCCTTGCTGTGCCTAATTATGGTGGCTGCCAAGAAAGCAATTATTAAAAAATAGAAATCAAAATCTAAACCAACTATACTAAAAGTAGTGAGTATAGTAACAGAGATAAATCAAATGGAATTGAGATCTTTAGAAAAGGGTAGAAGCAAACTACATAGGAAAAATGGGAATTGTGGGAACAATACATACAGGGGAGGAATGAGGTTTAAAAGAAGGCAGGACTTAAATGAGCTATGTAATGTTTGACTGAAAATGATTGGGTAGATTATAAGTAATTTGTAATGTTTGGAACTAGGAGTATGCCAGTATGGGTTGTGAGGTAAAATGCTTGCAACTAGGATTGTGTCATTGTTGTTTGTTTTCATTTAACTGGTGCAATAGTGCAGCAGTTAGCCTTGTCGCCTCACAGCAAGAGGTTTACCAGTTCATTTGTCAGCCAGGGTGCCTTCTGTGTGGAGTTTGCATGTCCTCCCTACATTTGTGTGGGTTTCCTCCCACATTCCAAGAAAAATCTTGATAAGTGGATGGGAAATGGGAAATACACCCTGGGGATCACTTCGGTGGCTCTACTCGACAGGGGCACAGGAAAAGAATTTTCTTGGATGGCATAAGCCAGGGAACCTTATTGACTAGGCTTACTTAGGCCCTTGGGCCGATAGCCGAGTACCTACCTATGAACCTACCTATGAACCTATGAACATGTGTTGGGAGCATTTCTGCCCTGGTCTCTTCTAAAAATGGGCTCATGTAAGTGTATTGTTGCCTATGTCGTAAATGATGGTTTAATAAAGATGTTTCTTGTTTTAAAAAAAAGGCAGGAAATGAATATATTATGTAATGTTGCTTAGGTAATACAATATAAAGAAATATATGTGAAGTATAATGTTTGTAAACCTGAACTTGTTAATACAGTTTGATTACTTTTATATAAATAAAAAAGCATTGCCTATGGCATAAGTGAGAATTCAATAAAAGTGTTAAAAAACATAGAATGATATTCTTACTATCTTGGCTATGTGTAGCTCAAAGGCCAGATTACTGCCTACATATGTTCCAAGATCCCTAAACCACTGGGTCAACCTTTAGGTGGGAATTTTTTCCCAAAAAGCACTATAAAGCACTTCTTGGCACTGAGTTTTAATCCATGGCTTTGGGACCAGTCATTTGTCTATGTTAGACCCACTTGCAGGATGTTAGTGTCATGAGGAGAATCTATGAACATAGGATCATAGGATCATAGAATGTTACTAGGCTAATGGCCCTGAGGCCCTTACAAGCCTAGCCAAGAGTTTATGCCCAAAAATAAATCTCAGCCAGCACCTGTCACCCCTGTAAGTGAGGGACACAGGTGGAACCCCTGGGTCAAATTTGTGGTTTCCCATCCACTCACCAAGACTGCACTTCAAGAGGGTCAGTGAGGTGCTCTGTTTGACATGTATGGGAAATCTATTCCAGAGACGGTGCAGCCTCTGGGAGACAAACCTGTCTTCAGCAGGTTTTGTTGATGTTGCATATTAGATTCGGGCCTTTTGAGTGGGTAGTGCGTGAGGAGTTAGACTTATGGATATGGAGCAGCTTTAGAAGGGCAGGGTCTAAGACTGCCTTCTAAGCGAGACACAGATCACTCCTGAGGAATCTGTATGATACCAAGCAGAGTGATAGTGATTTGAGCCTGTCTGCATAGGACAGGTGTTGGAGGCCATGGATTCTTTTTGTGAGGGATTTCAGTGGCCTTTCCAGTTAATGCAGATGTTTGGAGAGGTACATACCAAATGGGGTGTTATACTCAATTATTGGTCTAATGAGGGAGGAGTATAGAGAGGTAATAACATTTTTCTGGATGCAGTTCCTTTACTTATGAGATGAACCAAGTAAAATGCTTTTCTGATCACTGCCACTATGTGATGGTTGAATGTGAGGTTGTTATCAACCTGAGTCTCCAAGTCTCTCACCACAGGTTGTGTGCTTAGAGGGTTGCTGTTTATGTGGTAATTAGTCGGGGTCATGTTTTTGACGAATGGTATGATGATACATTTGTTTGCATTTAGCTTGAGACCGTGACTTTGGCACCAGTCATTAGTTGCTGTGAGACCCTCTTGCCATATGATAACATAATTTTGGGAGTCAATGACAGCACCCAACTTACAGTTGTCTGCAACCTTGGTCAGCCACAGGCCTTTTGTCTTTGCTTGGACCACTGAGAAATAGATGCCAAACAACAGGTGTCATAGGACAGATCCCTGGGGAACTCCACTAGTGACTGGTCTGCTATCGGAGGTGGAGGTGCCTATTTTGACTTCGAAGATCCTGTCAGTGAGCTAGTTCACCACCCACCTGATGAGATAGGGATGTACGCCAAGTTGTGTTAGCTTTTCTATGATGCCCGAGTGGGGGATTGTATGAAAGGCCTTGGCCAAGTCAAGATAAGCTGTATGCATTGACTTTTCTTCATCCAGAGCCTTGGTGACAGTCTCAAAGAAGTCAAGCAAGTTTAACAGGCAATATCTGCCCTTGACAAATCCAAACTGGATGGGGTCAGCTGCTTGGAGATTGTCCATGTCCTTGTTTATGAGATCTATAATAATACGCTCTATGGCTTTACAGTTCAGACTTATCAAGCTAATGGGGCGGTAGTTTCCAAGGCCAGTAGTGGCACTACCTTTGTGCAAGGGAATGCCAATGGCAGTTCTCTACTTGCAGGAATGAAGCCTGTACTTAGACTGTAGTTGAATAAGGTGTTCAATGACAAAGCCAGTTCTTGCTGGAGATAGTGCAGAATGCATCTTGGGATACTATCAGGTTCCATGGAAGCTGTGTTCTTTGCTTTGGATAGGGCCTGCAACACTTGATCTATGAAGATGTGAAGTGCAGGAAAAATACTGGGGATGTTGAAAGGGCCTTTGGGGGTGGACAGTAGGGTGAAGTTTGCACTGAACCTATCTGCTCGCAGGTTGGCTAAGTCAACATGATTGGTGTAAGTGATACTGTTAAATACTAATTCAGAATAAATCTGGGCTTTGTCACGGAGGTTCCTGATGTAACTGAAGAAGACTTTATGGTTTCCCTTTGTTTTGGGGGCTGGTTTCGATTCATAATTGGCCTTGGAGGTTTTTACTAGTGATCTAATTTGCTTGTTGAGGCTAAGGAGGGAGTTTTTCCAGTTTGGAATTTGTTACTTTTTGCCCTTGAACAACAGTTTCTTCTTTTTGTTGTAAAGCCTGTTGACAGAGGATGTCCACCAAACAGGTTTGTGTTTCCATGAGGAGCAGGTTTTAGTTCTATTGGGTATGGCTAAGTCCATGCAGTTGTACAGGTGCTTGTAAACTGCATTGGCGTACTGCTCAGCATAGTTGTCTGCATCCTCTGAGGGGGGCGGTGGTGTGAAGCTACAGATATCCTCCCTTAGGAGGTTGTAGTCAGCTTTTGAGAAGTTTTTTAGCTTGATTATGGCTGTGGGGCATTCTGTTGGATAGAAACTTCGAATGAGACAGTCCGATGATCTGATATCAAAAGGGAAGAACATACTATGGGAGTGGTGCAGCAGTCACCAGTGTTGGTGAGAACCAAGTCCAGAATGTTATCTCTCCTTGTGGGGGATGAGACGAGCTGGTCTATTGCATTAGAACTGATGAAGTCCAGGAATCATTGAGAGAGTGCATTAGTGCAAGAATAGTTCATCCAGTCTATGGTGGGGTAGTTGAAGTCACCAAGGATCAGGGTGTTAGGGGGTACCTTGATGGAGTCAAATAGATTCAGGTAAGATGAGTGAGTATCCTGAGTCATGGAGGGGGGGGTCTATAGCTAGCTAAAACTTGGATGGGTGTCTTGCCAACTGTCAGTTGCACCTGGAGTAGTTCCAGTGCATCATGCTGGCAAACCAGTCTGGAGGTGTGCCTGCCATTAATGATGATAGAGACTCCACCACTCTTAGTCTTCCTGACTGCATTTTGGGGTCAGAATGTGTGGAATGAGGTATAGCCTGGTAAGGCAGGGGTGCTCACCGCAGCGCTGAACAAAGTTTCTGTGACTGCACAGACATCGGCATCTTCCAGTGCAAGGAGAGCCTCCAGTGAGTCCATTTTCAGGTTAAGACTTTTAGCATTCAGCAACATGACCTTCAATTTGCTTTTTGACAGATCTTTTATGTTGGAAGGTTTGTCTTTGGGACACTGCCTGAAAAAGGCACAATGGGGGAGGTGAGAGCCTTGACCAGCATCTGGAAACCCAGTGATGACAGGTGAAGGCCATCTCTGGCAAAGCATCAAGGCCTGTCGACCATGTAATCCCAGGCAGATAAATACTGGATCCCCTTGGAATGACACCAGAAACTAAGCCAATTGTTGAACTCAATTATTTTTAGTTTTTATTGTGGTATCATTGTTGGTGAAGGTAGGATGCTGCTTAGGACTAGGGTCATATCTGCCTGGAACACATACACTGAGAGTTCAATCGTGTCTCTCTTCATATAGTCCAGGGAGGTACATCTCAAGTCATTCACACCAACAAAGACAATGACAGAGTAATACTTGTACTTGTTGTGGAAAGGTGACCTTCTGGTGAGAGGGACATCAGTGTGTCTCACAATTATGTCACCAGTGACTAGCATGTTTGGTTTATTGTTTTGTCTTGTGGGCTGAGATGGATTATAGTTTTGCCTTATAGGCTGTGTTTGTGAGACACTGGTGTGTTGTCTGCTGTATGTGATGTGTTTCATGTTGCTTGTGGAATGTTTGCGAGTGATGCTTCCCAATTTGCATTTCTCTGCAAACTTGGTGAGCCAGAGGCACTTGGCATTAGTCTTGACGTCTGAGAAGTAGATTACAAACAGGAACACGCCCATCACTGCACCATAGGTACTCCACTGGCGAATGGTCTCTTGGTGGAGGTGTTCTCACCAATCCTGATTTCCTGGGTAATATCTATGTGCCAGCTGACAATCCAATGAGTATAGGTTCATAGGGATATACTAGGTTAATGACCACCAGGGCCTTTATAGCTTGGGCCCGCAGACCTCAAACTCATAGTCCTGTATTTAGGAGTCTGGTGCTCTATCAGTAGACCAGAAGAAGAAGAAGAAACAAGATCATTATCAGGATGTTTCTATGTACTTAAAATAAAACAATATTTTTTTAGAGACCTCCATCTATTTGTTAGGGCATATGCACCTGACAAATTGCATCTTGCTTTGAAATTAACTGATATTTAATACTATGTCAAAGTGTAAGACATTGTATGATGAAAGAATGAATAAACTCTCTCTTTGTCTTTAGGATGAATGTAGAAATGGAAAACAGTCATTATAATATGATTAACGTAAAGCAGGATATTATTCAATGATGTGCTTTGAGTATATCAAGCATACTGATGTGAGATGCATTAGAAATGTTGTTGGATGTCAGCAATGTAGGAGTCCATTGACAACTATCAGAACCTCATAAGATACTCATGATGTTACAGTGTGATCAGCAGATACAGCATTGCTTGCAAAATCGTTTGCTGTTTGTGAAAATTCATTTTGCTTGTCACAGGATCACTTCAATTGTCAGGAAAAATATGTTGTGGCACATTCTGAAGTTATTATGTTAAACAGTTGCAGACAAACTGCAGCAGAAAAATGAATTATGATATTATGACACTACGACTGCAGTAGAATAATGGTATGATAAATCACTACTGAACAAGCACGTGTTAAGTTACAAGGACAGGGTCACTATTTATTACATATTCCTAGAAAATCTAGAAAAATTCCCAGATATGGACTAAATGAATGCTAATAAAGTAAGCTATTTCAAGGAATTTGGCATTTTAGACTGGATCAGTTATTCATAGGTTCATAGGTTGGTACTAGGCTATCGGCCCTATGTCAAAGACACATCCACAAGTTGCATTATTCAGTGACATATGTTGTACAGTACTGTACTATAAAATATGGTGATCAAGAGCAAATATAGTAGTTTTAGTCCTCATTACAAAAATTCATCACTGCTTGGAGTTTTGTTTGATGCATAAGACCTCTGCTGAAAAAGTGTCCTTTGGTTTGTATGCCACTGGACATTATACAGGCCTTAGCTGTACCCTGCATAGTCCATCACCATATGTTTTTCCCCTGAGCAGTATGTCTGCTGTAATATTGTAATATTCAGAGAAATCTGAATTCTTCTAACACATAGCACAAGACACTCTTTAGAACAATGAGCAAGAAGTTATGGGACAGCGACAGACTTGTAAAGTTGTTGGGCAACTGAATAAGAAATTACTCATTTGAAAGTAACCTATCTCATTGTGGTTGAACCGGACAATTCTGTATCACCAATGTATGGAGAATGGCCACCTCCCTATTACATGAATAACAACACTAGAGCAGTACCACCATTGAGAAAAGGATCCACTTTTAAGGAGTTAATTGAAAATGAAATGTCCCGTTACCATCTTGTAGAAATCTTTTCAACATGTTATTTGTGTTGACAAGTATAGTTATGGTACAATACTAGGGCAAAGCAGGAGTGGTAATACCATTCAAGTCCTGGTCAACAGGGCACACTCAGCTAAAGGAGTATGGGAAAATGGTATAATGGACATTACTCATATTATTCCCAGACACTGACATGTATAAGAACAGAAAGTACCATATCTCAAGATGAGACCCTTCACATGTGCCATGAAGACATTATACTTGGGCCTTAAAAAGGGCATGGTGTCCAGACTGCATATGGCAGGGAGCATAGCATATTTGAACAATATGCTGACACTGAACAACTAAAAACAATAAATTTCCTCCAAGGTAAGCCAACAATAAATACTGAAGTCCTTTAGATATGTGTTTCTCCATTTCCCCCACTGCATCTTTTCAAAGTTTTAAAAAAAGTACAATGCAATACAATAAAAGTTAGGAAAAAGTCTTTCGTCTATAAGAAATCAGGATGTATTTGTTTTGGTATAGAAGAACTCCAAACGAATGCTGCCAAAAACCAAAAACACCAAAGAAGAAGCAGCCAAACCAGACCGATCATGCCAGGGCAATGGAAAGCTCACAATAAGGCACAAATGTAGTAGTAAACACGAACTCACCACAATACTGAATATACATTTATTAACATGTAAAAAGCAAAAAACAGAACACACGTTTTCATCATAAAAGCGACTTCATCAGATAACACACATAACTAAATGTCCCCCTTTTAAATACCCACCCTACAAACGTAATCAATCAATCATTAATTAACTCTAAATAGTATCAAAAACTTAATTACATACCAGAAAATCTTTAAAAACCAAAAATAAAAACAAATAAAATAAATAATTATTTATACGTATTTGCACATTTTGAGAACATCTATGAATCAAGTATATAAAAGTGTATATATATACACAATGTTCAACTGACTCAACAGTTGAACATTGTGTATATATATATATACACTTTTATATACTTGATTCATAGATGTTCTCAAAATGTGCAAATACGTATCAATAATTATTTATTTTATTTGTTTTTATTTTTGGTTTTTAAAGATTTTCTGGTATGTAATTAAGTTTTTGATACTATTTAGAGTTAATTAATGATTGATTGATTACGTAGTGGTATTTAAAAGGGGACATTGATGTGTGTTATCTGATGAAGTCGCTTTATGATGAAAACGTGTGTTCTGTTTTTTGCTTTTTACACGTTAATAAATTTATATTCAGTATCGTGGTGAGTTCGTGTTTACTACTACATTTGTGCCTTATTGTGAGCTTTCCATTGCCCTGGCGTGATCGGTCTGGTTTGGCTGCTTCTTCTTTGGTGTTTTTGGTATAGAAGAACCACAGAGCTGCACAAAAACATCACAAAATTAGCATGTCTTCATACAAAATAATGGCATAAGTTAAGGAAATTATAAATTTAAACTATGCTTCTAAGACAGAAAGCATTAGATTTTTAAAACACATAAAGACATTGAAGACATAACAAGAAAAGTATTTTAAAAAAGCATTAGTGGAAGTGACAGGTAGTTATATAGAGGTGCGCAGGGGGAGCAAGGTAAAAAGTCAGGTTTGTGAGGTAAGACCAGAGAAATAGGTAGAGGTGCATTCACTGAAAGTGGATGGATCAGGCACTGGGTGCAGTAGTGGTTCAAACAAGATTACATAGTACATAAGCTGAGTGAGAGGAAGGTGGGGGAAGGTTGAATGAGAAGATGTGGGATTATTTTCATGAAGAGAGGCTGTAAGGTGTCAGTGTATGGTCTGTGCTGAACAGGGGGAGATACAAAAAGAGAGAGATATGAAAAGTAATAAAAGATAAGGGAAGGGAAATGAAGGTAGTGAGCCTGAAGATACTGAAGGTGAATATCAAGCTGTAATAAAAATTAAGTGGGGAGATGGAGAGCAGAAGGAAGCAGTAAGGAAAGGGGAGAGGAAAGAAAGTGGTTTAGGGAGGAAGATATGGAAACACGGGTTGTAGATGTAATAAACATTTCTCACATAATTGTTGCTACTGTGAATTAGTTTACCCAGGTTTTACCTGAAAATCCTCAGTTGTCATCAATGCACTTCCCCAGAAAACCAATATAAAAGAAAAATATCAGAAATTGATAAGAAAATAAAATGTGAATGAGCAGGTAAGGACAGTCAAGATACGTCTGTTTAAGAGTATTCACTCCTCCATTCTTTTATCCATTTATCCTTTTTGATATCTGTGAAAAACTGAAAGGCTGCCAGCCCAGCTAGATAGAATTTTGTAGATAATTCTGTGTCATTGTAAATATTAATATAATCCACAGGCTGTTTTCACAAATGTAAGAAAACTAAATGTTAGAAAAACTGTTACGTATTCTGAACTTCAGAAATGTAACACGGTGCACCCTGCTGTAAGAAAGCTGATAAAGCAAAACATTTTATGACTGTTCTCAAAGCTCAGTGACAGGATGTCTGGATGAAGGAAGTCTTTCTATTTTTTGAGACCGGAGTTATTTGCTAGATTTTACGTGTATAATGCATTTTATTGCTTTGGCTTCCTGACCAGGTGCAAACTTACTAAGAAATGTAAGTTTAGAGTTTCTGGTAACCTGGGAACCAGAGAAATGTCAAGAATGATGTAATCTAAAATGAGTCAAAAGTAATGTACTATCAATTTAAGAGATCTCAGAGAGAAAGAGATAGCCTTTTGCATTTGTCTTCAGAACTGACAACCTCACCAGCACTTGCTTGCTGTGTATGTAAGTAGGCTCTTAGACTTTAGTATTTCTCTTAGAAATAGATAGAAAATAGTAAGATTAAACTAGCAGTTTTCTATATTTATTTCAGACTATCCTACAGTATTGTTTTAACGTTACTGTGTCTAAACTCTTGACTAGCACTGTGTTGAATTGAGATTTGTCTTGTGTTTTTATTATTTTTTATTAAATATTTTTAAACCTTTCAACTGTGGCTTTTTTTGTGTAGAGATAACTTAAGCTCTGGGGTACTTGCATGTATTTAGTGATACTGTACTAAGCCACTCCAATAGCCTAAAAAGTTCTGGTCACATTTACTATTTGGATAGCAATAATATTGGACGGTAAAATTGGTCACCCTTTGGGAAGGGCCATATAGTAGCTTATATTAGTGGTTGGTGGCAGTTGGAACTACCTTATAGTCTTGGCAGGAAAGGAGGCACAGCTGGAAAACTTGTGCCAGCCTTCCCCAGGAGTGTCTGTGTGTTTGTATGTAACTCTTATCTCAAAGTGTATGTGTGTCAGCTACTTGGGCAGGGACATGAAGCACTGGTTGGACAGAGAGGGTGCTGGAGGTTTTAGCTTGACCATTAGGCTGAGATCAGGACTCCATAGCTGTGCCAGTGGGGAGTCCTATTGGGGATCTGGAGAGAAAGGGAGAAACCAGCCCCAGACAAACTGTGATCTATGTGTGTTCTTAAGGGAAATTGTACTTTACTGTGTGTGTACTTGTTATCCTTCCCAATGTGCATGCCCTTCACTGGTGCTAGGCTCCTTGATTATTGGGCCAGTGCATGGGTGTCACAATATCTACCTGATCAAGGTCATGTTTCAGGGAGACAGTGACTATTCCATCCACCCATCCATCCATCCATCCATCCATCCATCCATCCATCCATCCATGCTTACCATTCACATCTTTTGTCTATAATGACCATATGAGCAGCTACCTCCAACCTTTCAGTTTACTAGGCAAGGTAGAAACAAGTAGATTGAAAAACCTAATCTCTTTTGCACTCACTCACTCACTCACATACACACTCACACACCACACGCACGCACACATGCACACACGCACCCACACACACACGCAGACATGCACACACGCACCCACACACCCACACACACACACACACACACACACACACACACACACACACACACACACACACACACACACACACTCACACCCACGCACCCACACACACACACACACACACATGCACCCCCACGCACCCACACACCCACACACACACACACACACACACACACACACACACACACACACACACACACACACACACACACACACACACACACACACACAGGCACACTTTCATAAGAGCAGCTTAAAATGACCAGTTTTCATTCATACATATCTTTTGGAAAGAAGAGAATGGTATTAACCCAATTCAACTAGCAGAAAAGTCATAGATAAGTTGATGGCTCCAAACTTTTTTACAGAAACAGCAGTGCACACAAACTTAAGAAATAAAAGCAAAGAAAGCAAATGAGCCTAAAGTAATTGTGTCTGCTTTATAAAATAAATGAAGCAAGATACTCTGACAACAACAAAAAAAATCCCTTATTAATATATCAGCGGAGGAGAAGATCTCTGAAGGGTAAAAGCTATAGATGTGCTTCTTATCATTGCACAGGGGTAGGACAGCTAATCTGTTAGCAGTATATTTTCACACATATGTATGCACATAAGCCTATAGAAAAAGGCTGAAATGTCTATTCAGCCTGAAATGTGATTCATTTACCACTCCCACAGCAGCTTTCCTTCTTCACTAAGACAACTTTATTGCTTTTGTATGCCCTTTATAAATTTCACTTCTGTTTTACTCTAGTCAATCTGTTTATTAAATGTATTAACCAGTCTTTCAAAAAAAATACATTTCCACATATCTAAACAGTCTACCTCACTGTAAAATGTATTCACTGCCCTTTCAGTGAAAAAGCACATACCCTCATAGTTTGTTTTAGTGCTGTCCTTTTACAGCACTCTCTAATAGTTTTGTTCACAAAGGCCTGCTGCTTCTTTCCATTATGTCTTTGAAAAGAAATACCATATACAATGCATCTTCCTTATATGACTACACTCAATTTTCTTACATTACACATGGCCTTCTATTCATATTAACTCAAGCATACTCATATGGCTTTTTGCATATGATCTGCTTAACAGGATGTAGCATTTCAAATGAGGCCTCATCAGAGTTCCACAAAGTGAAGTGCTTACTTTGTCATTTTTGGACTCTATAACCATAAATATGCTGTCCCATATCATACTGGTCTTAGGCACACCTATGCAAAATGCTACTGATGATTTATCACATTTGTTAACAGTACTCCAAAATCTTTATCAAGCCCACTCACATGAAAATGTACTTCTTCAAATGTCTAAACTATCCTGTGATTTTTGTCCTTGAAATGTAAAGCCCCATTTTTTTTATAACAGAGGCGAAAGTGTCTTCTGTTAACTCAAGCTGATAATTCCATGAAATTTCTCTTAAAACTAATCCTTCCACATCTCACTATTTACCTAAATTTATTGTTATTTGCAAAGAGTTTGATGTTATTTTCTCTGCCTTTTGTAATATTTTTACAGAAGCATTGAATACCATTGGACCCAGCTTGTATCCTTGTTATACTCCAACACTTCTCTCTCCCATTTCAAAATAGCACTTCCCCAACCAGCCATCCTCTGTTTTCAGCCCTCAAGTTATGATTCTATCCATTAGATATATTTTTGTCCATTTCCTTATCTTTATTATAAAGTTTCTGTGTGGTGCGGAATTAATGTTTGTTCTGAAATCAAAACAATCCATCACACGACTGTTACCTACTCTGCTGGTGATCTAGACAGAATATGCAGTATATTAATTTATCATAACCTTCCGGCTACAGACGTAGGTTGCCTGATGTGTGCATACTAGCCTTCAAGAAGGTGACAGTTTTCCTAGCCACTGATGTCAAAATCACTAAATGATTGTTTCAGAAGATAACTGAATTTTCTCTGAGTATTTACTATGCAATTTACCTAGCCACTAATGTCAAACGCACTAATTGATCATTTCACCATGCTTTTCATTTTACCACCTTGTGAAATTTATGACAGTTTCTCATTTACTGTTGAGACATCTTTCCTCATTGCAGGAATACATTGAACATATTCATCAGAGGCTTTGACAACAATGCATCTATCTTCTTACAGATTCGACAACATATCCCATCTGTTACTTGAGTCTTTACTCTCCCTTATAGCTATCAACTGGCATAATACCAACAACTGGTCAGTCAGCCGATTTGTCGATCTCAAACCCTCTTCTAGTTTCATACATCCTACAAGACATACTGTCTACCTTCTCCTTCATAAATTTAGATTTATTAAGACCCCATCCTTCTACAATAACTCTCAGTGGTAAGATTTGATGAAACCCCTACCACATGGTTTAATGGCTATTTTGCTAACAGATCACAGGCCATAAAATGTTACAATTACTTGCTTCCTCCAAGTCTCCACAGCTATCCCCCAAGGGTCCTTTCTTGGTACCATTCAATAACCTCCAAGATACCCCCAAATGAGCCACAATAATTCAGTACACCAAGGGCTTTGCCCTCATGTGTAGCAACCAAAACTTTAATAACCTGCAACAAATCATTCATAGTTTCATAGATTGTTATTACGCTAATGATCTCTAGCTTACAAGCCTAGCCGCACACCTCAAACCCATTTAGATCCCGAGTATTACAGGTGTCTACACAACAGGGGGCATGCTAGTAGGGAGGTAATTAAGGGATTTGTGTAGAGGGTGTTAATTTTATTTATTTTATTTTTTATTTTATTTAACATTTATTTTACCAGGATAAATCTGAATGGACAGCAGGTGTCCATTTTCAGCAGAGTCCTGGGGAGAAAAGTTCCAAGAAGTTACAGTGTGAATAGATATGTTATTACATAGTGACAGTTGATTACAGATAAGGAGATGGCTTACATAAGATTGAATGCTAACATATAAGGCAGAAAACAGTTAATTGAATAACAGTCTAAATAGTACAGTCAGGAGATCACATACCTTACAGTACTAGTACTGTAGGTGTATGTAAGGTATTCAAGAATGAGTACATTCTTGAATACCTTACATACACCTACTGTGTACTACTTTTCTTATTCAAGGCCACTATCAATAAGGGACATGGGGAGCGAGATTGGGAGTAAATTTATGATTTTCCATCCAGTGGTCAAGGTTTTATTTGAGCAAGGTCATGGATGAACTCTGTTCTACATGGATGTGGAGCCTGTTCTATAGCTCAGGAATCCTTTTGAACACATACCGTCTCTACAGCACATTTTGTCTATGACACAAGTGAAGTTCAGATTCCTGGATCTAGTGTTTTCTAGTGCTGTTTGGCTTGCACATGTGCAATAGACCTATTAGGGCTGAGTCTGAGGAAGCCTTGTAAGCCAGGCAATGACCCCTCTCAACAGCCTGTAGGAGAATGAATACTAAGGCAGAGACATTAGCGATCAGTGTATGACAAGGTATTCATTGTCTGAACTCTCCTGGTAAGAAACCTTTGTGGGCATCCAGTCTTTTGCAAGTGTCTGGTTAGATACATATCTTTTTATCCACTGAAGTCTGGCTAACCAACTCACAACTTTTCTTAATACCCGAAAAAGTAAACGTATTTTCTTTACCCCAAGACATCTCTAAGGCCAGAAACCTTCCTTTGATATTCTATAAGCAAACAACACTAAAATTGAGATCATCCAACATACTAAGCTGCTTGGCATGTACAGTGACAGCAGCTTAAAATTTGACTACCACATTCAACTTACAGTACGGAAAACTCACCAGAATTTGGATTTCCAATATACAGTCAAAAATTTTGCAACTAACCGAATCAAGAAAACACTTAGCCTTTACTCTACTATACCCAATACTTCTGTAATCAGTTATTATTTTCACCAACTTATAAGTCTCTTAGCTCTCAAAGCTTGAACAATGCTATCACATATTGTCAAAGTCTGCAGTAAATCTCTTACAAAAATCTAAAAACTGACTGGCACTGAAAGAACAGAATTGGCTCAAACTACTCCACTTACTATCTTACTTGTGACTACTCTTAATCTCATCTATAAATCTACAAACTGTTCATCTCTAATCTGGCCATACAAGCTAAATGGGCCCCTTTGCTCGAACCAGACGCTGCTTCTCCATGTCACTAAATCCAGTGGCGGTCCATTTCCAATCGATGTGACTAAGCATGGTACACTATGCCTATCTGTCTAGAAATGGAACAAAACATTTTAAAAAGAAGCTAAAGTCACACCTGAAAAATCTGTCTCTTTCCCTGCACTAACCCTGGATAAGTACCCCTAAATTGCATACTTACTCGTACCCATCAACTGGCTCCCTCTCATCTCTTTCTCACAACCTTTCTTCGCTATACTTTCAGCAGCATACCAATGCACCAACGCACCATAATGGACTATAATGCCCCCACCGTCCATCTCACTTCTTCTTTCTTGCATTCACCAATAGCATCTTCTTTTTTCCCTCCATTTCTTCTTCCTTCACACTTTCAGTCATTTCTTGGCCTTTATTTTCAGTCTGTCCTTAGTCTACTACACCTGGTGTTGACTAACAAAAATAAATAAATAAATAAATAAAAATAAAGCATAAAAATATGTTGCTTTTAAGTAACATTATGTCTGTTTTATGTATTTATTATGGAACTACTTACTAAAAAGTACAATGTGTTGCTGATACACATAAATCTACATATGTATATTGAATTATGCCCTTCATCTTCCTTTGCTCAAAACAATAATCCATATCTGTGCCATATTGTACTGCTTGCAATGACTCCATTACTATGCAGACTTTTCAAACTAATATGCAATGTTTTTTTTCTATGCAAAGTATTAAGTTTTACAAAATGTACACTTGTAAAAATAGTTTTTCTACACTATCTATACATTTATAATACATATTATCTGAAGCTTTTCTCCTCAGGCCTCTGCTGAATAGGGTGCTTTTTGCCTAGTTGTATCTTCCCAGCCAACAAATGCAATAACTACATACATACATAAATAATTGGCATGAACTCATTGAAAATGATTTTTTGTTCACAATATTTTTTAAATATTCTGCCTTCCTTCAGTAATTTTAATTATCCCCAACTCTGGTTGCCTTCTTTCTCTGGTGCATTTAAAAATTCCAACATTGTTTTTTTAATTCCCTTTATCAGTAAGTACTAGGCTCTCAGTCTGCAGACTATTACAAGCTTAGCCGATAAACAGAAGTAAGATGCATTTTGCATCTGAGAGGTGAAGACTTTAACCATTATGCCAACCTCACTCCTATACATCAGTCACGTTGGTCATCCTGACCTTGCTGGCTGTTTTTTTTTCCTAGCTTTTATATATTCTTGTCTCAACCTGTACCCTAATCCTTTCCCAACTTGTAGACCTCATTTTTTTTCTTACTTCTTTACTTATTTTTCTAATGATCCACATTGCCTTTATCCCCATTTCGATCTTTTTCATTCTACGAAGTCCATATCTTCTGTCACCCAACCAAATGCTAGTCATATTCTAAGTTTGTTTTTTCTTTCATTGCTTTTTAGTCCTCAAAGTTCTAGCCACTGAATCAACAATTATATTTAGGCCTGCACCTCTGTAATCCCACATTGATTGTTTGGTAGGTTATCTCTCCTTTTTATCTTCAGTGTAAAAACATTCCTCATATTTACAAGGACTATTGCAATAAGTTATAATTGAAATTATCTAGTCCTTCACATATTCATTTTTCAGCACTTGAATTAGATTGTATCTTGCACATAGTGTCAGTCTAACAGTATTTATCTCTTCCACTTTATTACTAATCAACTATTTCTTTAGGCTCTTCTCCTCCTTCAGAAATCCTTCCTCTTCCTGCAGTATTGCCTAGTTAATCACCATCCTTACCCATGCTGCATCCATTTAACTTCCTAATATAGAAGCACTGACAACATTAACGAATAGGGATGTTATGTCACAGCATCGTTTTTCAGGATACAGGATACCAACTATCTATTATTCCTACTGCACCTGCTTTCCTTGCAGCTATCACTGTCTGCTGATAGTTTTATTTCTTAAGTTTCTAGCATTTCAAAACACTACCCTGCAGTCCAGTCATGGATTTTGCATTCATTTGTTTTCTGCTGTATATGACATGTCCCATCATACCTCTTTTCCAATAGTCCTTACCCCATCCTTTAAGACTTCTGCATTTGCATTCACCTCTGTCCACTTTCACTTAAATGTAGTAGTTCACACTCAAATATTCAATGGTAGCAAACTATGCCTCTTGACAAAACTGGGCTTTAAGATAAAAGTATAAAAAAATCTTTGCAAGTGGTAACAAAGAATAAATAGAAGAAACAGTCAGTACAAATACATTTTTACAGTGGTAGCATTTATTAAATGCGAAGACTTGAAACAGATCGTGTACATTGCAAAATCAAAAAACACAATAAATGTTAATGTTTGTACTTTTAGTAAACAAATAGACACTTGATGATACCAGAATTTTTGTTTGTTTGGTTCTGAACTTTCTTAAAAGATGTTGTTGAAAACTTACCAGAAATAAGAAAACCTTGACAATATACATAATTAAACAAATGAACACCACTTAGTAGCATCTTCTGATAGTCATTTATGCCCACATGATCTATACACACTATCTCACTATGGCTCTTCCAACTACCTTCTTTGTAACCCTAGCACTTCATTAGCAATGTCAGTCTACATTTTTTTTCTCTGTGACTCAGCATTCTACATATTTCCATAGCCGAATGCCTAGCAACTAAAAGCCCACCTATAACGTCATGCTTTTTTATCTTATTCTCATCTAGATTCCTAGTGTAAGTGCTGTCTGCATTCTCTATACCACTTTTATCACTGTAACATCGTATAAATGACTGCCTTTCTGAATAGGTTCATAGGCAACTACTAGGCTAGTTTCCTCAAGCGCCATTTAAGTCTAGCAAATTTCTCTCAAAGGTGTGAATCAAACCCTGTACCTTGCATCTGTTAGGTAAACTCCTTAACAATTATGCCAAATACCAACCCCTATTCCTGGAGTTCTGCTTCCTCCCTTCTTCATTCAGTGTTGGCACACATAACTTTGGTCATTCTACCTGCAAACTGAGGACTATTCCTACTACAGTACAGCTTAACATCAGCTACATTATCTACTAATTACATTTTCCTCATACATGGCTCTCATATGGGAACCCTCAATTTCTTGCCTTCCTTCTCTTTGTCTTCACTACCTGATCCTCTAAACCACTGACTATATACAAGTGTCACTCTTATCTGTTCTAACCTCTTCCCTATTTATCCCATGGAATACTTCCGATTTATGTAGTACATTTTTTTTCCTTGCTATAATCATAGGATCATAGGATATATAAGACAATTATATCAGATACCATATGCATCTTGCCAATAACAACCCTCATGCTCTAATACCCTTCTCATGGAGGGTGAGACAAGTAAGTACTGGTATATATTTAAGGGTGCTCATCAAGTCATCCAAGTTATGTTTAAAGGACAGGGAGCAACATTGTTTGACGTGCAGAGGAAGTTAAATCTAGACCAGGGTAAGATGTGACCTGATGAACCTATCCCTCTATTTTGTTTTATTTATTTGCTGATGCAGGTTTAGACAATTGATTCTAGTGCTAGCTGCACTATTTAGTGAGATAAAAAGGAGGCTAGAGATGCCTAAAAGTATGTTAGCAAGACACAAATCCCCCCTCAGAAGTCCATATGACACAGAATACAGGGGCTGTCTCATGGTAGGTAAGATGTTCGAGACCAGGTATCTTTTTGTTAGGAACCTCTGCAGCTTTTCAGTTTTTTTTTTTTAATTGAACTTGTGAGATGCATAAGAAAGGGTGTGTTACATTCAATAATTGGTTAGACCAGGGCAGAATAAAAGGGAATAATGACTTTTCTGGATTTGGAAGAAAGGCCTGTAACAATTAGTTATAAAATATAGAAGCATTTCCAGATTACTGCAGTTATATCATAATCAAAGAATACTATTTATTCAGGTGCCCAGGTCTGTACTCACTGCCATACTTGATAGTGTAGTTGTGTCACTGTTGTAGGTAAAATCGATTAGCTGATTCCCAAAGCAGATAATACTAAATATTTTGGCATTTAGCTTCAGCTATTTTTTTTTCTGAACACAGGGTGTTAATATTCTTAGTTCAGACTGAAATGGAAATGTATATAAGAATTTGAAAATTATGCTTAGTTTGTATTCATTAATAAATCTGGTCAACCAGAGATCATTCTTACCAGTTTTGGAATCAGAGACATAAATGCTGAACAGAATGGGGTTAATCACAGATCTCTGGTGACAACACTGGTCACCTTCTCTCTGTTTAAAGAGGTATCAACTACATGGGCAGTTCTATTCTTGAGCCATTTGGCTATCCGACTCATCACACAGGGATCAAAGTATAAGGCCATTAGCTTATTAACAATTCTTTCATGAGGTAAAGTATCAGATGCCTTAACCAGATCATGATAGGAATGTCCACTACTTCAGTGATCTTCTCATAGAAATTGGAAATATTTATCAGGCTTTTTTTTTAATTTGTATAGATTCATAGATTAGTATTAAGCTAACTGCCCTTGCGAGCCATTTTTTAAGCCTAGCCAATTATCTCTTGTGAGATTCAAACCCTGCACCTTGTGTTTGTAAGGCAAACACCTTAACCAATAGGCCACTCTCCCATAGGGATCAAAGTATAAGGCCATTAGCTTATACTGTGTGTGTGTGTGTGTGTGTGTGTGTGTGTGTGTGTGTGTGTGTGTGTGTGTGTGTGTGTGTGTGTGTGTTTGTGTGTGTGTGTGTGTGTGTGTATAATTTGATCTATATAAACTTGATCTATATAATACTGTTACAAGCTCTATAATTTAAATGTCGATTCAAGCAGTACTGAAATCACAACATTGAATGACGGAAAGCAGAAATCAACAATATTGAATGTCCAAACTTGCCACTCATCAAGACCCACATAAACTCTTGATCCCAGGTCTAGAGCTATGTGGAATTTCTACATTTGAAGTACTAGGAGACTATCTGCATTAGGCATTCTGAGATTCTATGTTTGGTTTACATTACTGCTCAAAAAAACGTTTCATTTGTCAATCTTAGAATGATGTATGTGTGTGTGTGTGTGTGTGTGTGTGTGTGTGTGTGTGTGTGTGTGTATACACACACACACACACACACACACACACACACACACACACACACACACACATATAAACCTGAGATGAGTATGGATTTTTCCTGTGCTTTTGTAAATTTTTGAACCTGTGACAGAGAGAGCTAGTTGCAGTATAAATCCATGATTAATATTAATAGAATGAGGCTTGTGTGACTCATTGATAGTCAAGCTGAGTATGAGAGTTCGATTTGTGCATTTTGAGCGTACTGAGATAGACAACAAAATGCATACTGCTTTCCACCAGAATATTAGTACAGGGACATGCAGTATAAGAAATGCAGGCTCAGAAAACATTAATCCCATAAACAATGTCAACTTTAAGCACTTTATTTACTGAATTAGGTGTTGCTGAATAATAGCTGCATTTCACAACATTTGACTCCATATGTTAAAATGAGAAAAGTAATCTGAATTGGAGTTTTATGTTTCTCTGGCCAATAATATGTAAAAGCTTTTTTATTCTAAGACTGTTTATAAATATGAAAACCCATCTGAATGCAATTGGAGTAATGCTGCACAACTAAAAGGTGACATTTAGATCCACCACCCTACCGTCATCCCACCTCCATCTCCACATTGAATAAAAAGGTAACAAAAGACTCATTCTCAGTTTGTCTGAGTGACAGATGTTTCACGGAGCCAAACTTGGAATATCAGAATGGCAATTTGTAGCTGAAGAGCTGCAGGAATAGGTTCTGAAAATCAGATTAATGGCTGTCAAAGGAAAAAACGTTGAAGACCAATACACGTAAGGTTCAGTTAAGGCACTTTTAATTGACTTGCCGCAAGGAGACAAAAACATGCAAATACAAGGATTTGTCTAACTACTAACAGGAAGTATGCTTATTCTTATACTATTTTACAAGACATGGCCTTCTAAGCTGACGTAATCAAACACAACTTTTAGCATTGTTCTACAGCAGATGTTGCTCAGATTTTCTGCTGACATGACTAGATTTGTGAGAAACTTTTGAGAAAAACAACCTGGCCTTGGTGACCATTAATCCATTTACAAGCATCTATTGTACAGTGTTACATTTCAAGGTACTCCTTTAATTCAGATACAAGCAAATGCTGATTGCAGTTCATATTTTCAAGCAGGCTTTGTACTAGTTATCTGTAACTTTTACAGCTGTGTAATTTCTCACAGCACAGCGGAACTTCTTGTCTAAGTTTCATACAAGTAGTATTGTTCTATTCATTATTTTCCTAACGCAAGCAGAAATCACCTGTTTCTCAGTAAATTTACAAGGCACAAGCACGATTTTTAGCTAACAATACAAGGTCAGAAAGCAACTGCAGTTTGTACAGATGTATGCAGTATGAAATAGAATAAATGTGTTAACCCTTTTCAAGCTCTAAATGCACTAAGCATATTGCTAATACACAAATTAATACATATTTTTCTAACATTTCCCCCCTATTAATACTTCTATTCTACTTTCAAAATAAGCATAAACAGTTTGTTTTCTTCTCGTAACCTCTTCCACTCAGGATTTGCAGTTAAGATAGTCATTCAGTTTAAATTCACAAAAGCATTTTCAATATTTTAACAGTTCTTCAAACTCAGCACTTTGATATAAGGTTTCAGAAACTGACATGTCTATAAGGTCTTTAATCAGTCTTTTCATGCAGGGGATACCACAGCAAACACATACTCCCAGTAGGAGCATACCTACACAAATGGCAATCAGGATGTTCATTAGGATGGTACCCCACCCCCCAAACCATTTATGGAAAAAGTCCATCAGTGGGTTTGGGCCTTGTTTGGTCATGGCCGACACTTGCTGAATTACCTCAAGATGATTGTCTATCTCGTGTTTATGGTCAGGAATATACGAACAGCATTCTTCTTGGATTAAAGCGCACAAACCACCTCTTGCTGCTAGGGTGAAGTCGAGAGCCATGCGGTTTTAGAGCACTACAGTTCTCATAGCATTCAGTTCATCAGTCACCAATTCAAGAGCAGAAAAAGCTGCTTTGCTCATTACTTTGAGAAGTTTTGACAGTTTTCTCAGCTCCCAGATCGATTTCACTGCTCCATATGCTGGTAATATGCCTGCCCACGATATAATGCTATCACTCAAGTCCATGCGTGTCAGTCCTTTGCGTAGAGAGTGATGGTCTTTCCAATGTGCATCGATTTGTCCCACTGGATTTACAGGTTTCTTGACGACTTCTCAGACATTTAGAATTTTCCCACTAGGCAAAACTGCAGTGTGTCGTATGGCTGGAACCAGGTAACCCATAAAACAACTGCCGGACAAATTCTCAGGTAACCATTTGTATGCCTTTCTGCCACACAAAATAACAGTCCTCTACTTTAGTAGTAACCTTGCTATGAATATACACTTGTCCTGCATGAAACATTTTTCTAACAATTGTAGACAGCTGTTTATAAAGAACAGAATTATGTTTTACTTCATCAAGTCTTTTGTGCATCAATCCAAGAAATGAATCATAGTTGGTATTACAATAAAGATCTACATTGTTACCTTTAGTGTAACATTTATAAGGAATAGTCACATTGCAATTGCTCCAACCCACCTGAACAGTATCATTTTTATAAAAAACACACGGTTCCCTTTTGTGGAACAGACAAGTGCAATGCTATTTTATCTTGTGCTGTAATGGTTGAGGTATTATAAACCAAGTTCTCCCAGGTTTCATTGACCCCTAGGGGGACCATAGTCATTAATAACCCCCCGTATGCTGTTGGCAAAGCCGTGCAAATCAAGCAATTCGAAACATTGAAAGTCTCAGCATACACATATTTAATTGCCTGGTAAGTGTTAAAGTTTGGATGCCAGTTTATGAGTAATGCTTCACGTTTATTCAGTTCAGTCTGAGTGGCTGGGAAAAGAAAAAGCCACAACAAAAAGATTATTGTCACTAATACAGTTAACAGGATGATTATGCAATACTTCAGAGGAAAAGGTTATTCTGCATTCTTGTTTCTTCTGGACTCTATCATTTTTGCTCTTGGCATGTAATAAGATTTTAGTCCAGTTTAAAGTTTTTTAACTAATTTACAGTGCATCAGGTGGATCCAGGAGGCATGCATCGCAATTTTGACTGCAGTGGGTGTTGACAAAAGCACTTGATATGGACCTTCCCACTTCGGAGATGCCCAATTCTTCTTCTTAACTATCTTCAGCCAGATCCAGGCTCCAGGGGGCAGTGCCACTTCTGACTGTCTGGTTCATTCTTTATCTGAAACAGAATTTAACTGCAACAAATGTTTAGAATTTAAAAGGTTTTGCATATACTCAGCTAATGTACTCTCAGCTTCCTGGTCTGCGGGCATGAGAAATTTCCACTGAGGAATATAGTAAGCCCTTCCAAAGAGTTTCTCAAAAGGTGTCACTGTTGTAGGTAAAATCGATTAGCTGATTCCCAAAGCAGATAATACTAAATTTTTTGACATTTAGCTTCAGCTATTTTTTTTTTCTGAACACAGGGTGTTAATATTGTTAGTTAAGACTGAAAGGGAAATGTATATAAGAATTTGAAAATTATGCTTAGTTTGTATTCGTTAATAAATCTGGTCAACCAGAGATCATTCTTACCAGTTTTGGAATCAGAGACATAAATGCCGAACAGAATGGGGTTAATCACAGATCTCTGGGGACAGCACTGGTCACCTTCTCTCTGTTTAAAGAGGTATCAGCTACATGGGCAGTTCTATTCTTGAGCCATTTGGCTATCCGACTCATCACACAGGGATCAAAGTATAAGGCCATTAGCTTATTAACAATTCTTTCATGAGGTAAAGTATCAGATGCCTTAACCAGATCATGATAGGAATGTCCACTGTCTACCACTTCAGTGATCTTCTCATAGAAATTGGCAATATTTATCAGGCTTGATCTATATAATACTATTACAAGCTCTATAATTTAAATGTCGATTCAAGCAGTACTGAAATCACAACACCGAATGACGGAATGCAGAAATCAACAATATTGAATGTCCAAACTTGCCACTATTCAAGACCCACATAACCTCTTGTTCCCAGGTCTAGAGCTATGTGAAATTTCTACATTTGAAGTACTAGGAGACTGCCTGCCTTAGACATTCTGAGATTCTATGTTTGGTTTACATTACTGCTCAAATCAGTGTTTCATTTGTCAATCTTAGAATGATGTGTGTGTGTGTGTGTGTGTGTGTGTGTGTGTGTGTGTGTGTGTGTGTGTGTGTGTGTGTATGCATGTATGTATGTGTAGATATGTATATATATATATATATATATATATATATATATATATATATATATACACACACACACACACACACACACACACACACACACACACACATATATAAACCTGAGATGAGTATGGATTTTTCCTGTGCTTTTGTAAATTTTTGAACTTGTGACAGAGAGAGCTAGTTGCAGTATAAATCCATGATTAATATTAATAGAATGAGGCTTGTGTGACTCACTGATTGTCAAGCTGAGTATGAGAGTTCAATTTGTGCATTTTGAAATGTGCAAAGATAGCCTAAATGTATTTGAAGTATCGGATAATATGTTTTTGGAGTACTGAGATAGACAACAAAATGCATACTGCTTTCCACCAGAATATTAGTACAGGGACATGCAGTATAAGAAATGCAGGCTCAGAAAACATTAATCCCATAAATAATGTCAACTTTAAGCACTTTATTTACAGAATTAGGTGTTGCTGAATAATAGCTGCATTTCACAACATTTGGGTCCATATGTTAAAATGAGAAAAGTAACCTGAATTGGAGGTTTATGTTTCTCTGGCCAATAATATGTAAAAGCTTTTTTATTCTAAGACTGTTTATAAATATAAAAACCCATCTGCATGCAATTGGAGTAATGCTGCACAACTAAAAGGTGACATTTAGATCCACCACCCTACCGTCATCCCACCTCTATCTCCACATTGAATAAAAAGGTAACAAAAGACTAATTCTCAGTTTGTCTGAGTGACAGATGTTTCACGGAGCCAAACTTGGAATATCAGAATGTCAATTTGTAGCTGAAGAGTTGCAGGAATAGGTTCTGAAAATCAGATTAATGGCTGTCAAAGGAAAAAACTTTGAAGACCAACACACGTAAGGTTCAGTTAAGGCACTTTTAATTGACTTGCCACAAGGAGACAAAAACATGCAAATACAAGGATTTGTCTAACTACTTACAGGAAGTATGCTTATTCTTATACTATTTTACAAGACATGGCCTTCTAAGCTGACATAATCAAACACAACTTTTAGCATTGTTCTACAGCAGATGTTGCTCAGATTTTCTGCTGACATGACTAGATTTGTGAGAAACTTTTGAGAAAAACAACCTGGCCTTGGTGACCATTAATCCATTTACAAGCGTCTATTGT
Organism: Protopterus annectens; assembly: GCF_019279795.1. Lineage (NCBI taxonomy): Eukaryota > Metazoa > Chordata > Ceratodontiformes > Protopteridae > Protopterus > Protopterus annectens. Next base: position 1,278,029,532 of record NC_056737.1, read on the forward strand.
ACAGTGTTACATTTCAAGGTACTCTTTTAAATCAGATACAAGCAAATGCTGATTGCAGTTCATAATTTCAAGCAGGCTTTGTACTAGTTATCTGTAACTTCTACAGCTGTGTATTTTCTCACAGCACAGCAGAATTTCTTGTCTAAGTTTCATACAAGTAGAATTGTTCTATTCATTATTTTCCTAACGCAAGCAGAAATCACCTGCTTCTCAGT